>NC_085951.1:5009621-5312651 GCF_963556715.1 Cydia fagiglandana
TTGGTATTATTTTGGCACCCTTGGCTTTGTAACATCCCTCGCCCACGAAAGTTGCCGCCCTAATAATATAGATGCATTGCAAGTAGCTTGTGACATTACAGTTTAAGAAGGCGATTACAAAACCCTGCATAATGCTTCTCCTTGAGTATTGTGATGTCATCATATCGTTGTACACTAAGTTCCAGTGGCGGAGCGTCCATAGAACTCGATTCCCATCGGCTTGTCTGATAGGTACGTATTCAGGCTCTTGGGCAATTTACTTTAAACTTATGATGTAAAAGTAAGGGCAACTTAGCTACGGCTTGCCTAAGAACAATCTAGACGCGCCGCCACTGCTAAGTTCAGATGAAATGTGAATGAAAATGAATAAAAAAAAGGTTGAAATGTGACATGCGACTTGTTCCTTACAATAAGCGTAATGTTGGCATATTAGTATGTTATAGAACGTTGCGCATATAATTGAAGGGCTCTGAATATTTTACATTATAAAATACACTGGGAAGAAATGGATTGTTCATGTAGCGAGTATGGCGACCGAGTCCTTGCTCCGAAATATTTACACTGGCGTTCAAAAGTGCATGGAGATGTTTCAACCGTAATATTAAGGCATAACGGTCGACATCTGTACTATCTACCATTCACTTTTGAACGCGACTGTACATACAGGTCGATTCACGAAAGCTGGCACGAACCACGAATAGAATGAGCGAGTGAATGAAAATATCTATGTGTATCACATAAATCACAATAACCAATAAAATGGTGGCAGCGACTGTATACCGATACAGGAGCACAGAATAAATAATATAGGTACAGAAGACTCGCTCTCTAACAAAACGCGTCTGTTACGATCAGGACTGATATGACCGCTAGGTGGCGACAGCGCCACGCGCGGCTTATGGCTAGCCACCAAAACGGATGAACTTTAAGCAACTTGTTGCGACGCGACGAAATCGCAGAGTGAGCCACGCCTGATAGGAGTCACTCATACATACAATGAAAGTGTCGTTGATTCCATTCATGCCAGCTTTCGTGAATCGACTTATACGTATGTAACAACATTGTTCCACAAAATATACTTTCGACGAGCTCAAATACGCGCATACATTTCTACATTCGGAAATGAACATTGACACCTTCGTTTATCTTATTAAACGCCAATTGCACAATAAAACTGGCAAAGTAGGCGGCTCGAGTTGTCACTTGTGTATTAGATGCCATTGCCACTGAAATTATTAAATTATACTTTAGGTATTTGAATGAAAGTAAACAAAATCTACCCTCAAATGGCTCCTTAAGCCAGTTGAGGGTAGATGAAAACATTACATGATCAAATAACGTAGATTAAAGTCAGGTCGTTCAGTCACTGATCCAGGCGGTTTTGTATTTGGTTGGTTAACCAATAAATGTTATAACTACCCGAAAATGAACAAATTGTTTGTTTACTTTTACTTAAATACCTAAAGATACATAGTATAGTGAAGAATAAAATACAATAATGCATTAAACTTAATACCGAATAAAACGCACTGGTCTTGTTCCTTAGCATACTTTACAAGAGGTGTTAAAAGTTACCCTGTGCTGTAACTTCCCTTCGACTAAAATTATTTATTAATTAGAAAAAAAGCGTATCATCTAGCCTAACATACACCTTATAAATCTTATAATATGTCTTTACGTTAACGCTTCAATTCACTTCATACTGCCGAGCGGTACAGCTCGCGCGGCGAGAGGGGGGTTAAACCACTTTTTTAAGGCTTTTAGTCAACTGTAGAACACCTGTCTCTTTCACACTAGCATACAGGTGAGAAGGAAGTAGATAATTTACCTAGTATTGGTACAATTTGAAGTCACAACATAGGTTTTTACATAAAAAATGTGGTGAAATGATTTTTGCTTGGATATCGCATCGCTAACATTATTTACGCCTACTATACATTCAAATAAAATATTAGCTACCTCTCATATATTTCAATTAGAAATATCATAATATTTTTTATACATTTTTATAATAAAAATAAATAAATAGTCAAAAAAAAATCTTGCCTACCTATCAAAATGTATAACATGATGACACTTGTTCGTCTGATTCCCTAGCTCGCAACAAGAGCTATACAAAAGTACAGTTAGCGTCCTTTATTGATCGAAAGCCTTAAAAAATAAGATAGCTGCTCAACTGCGGCCTGTCCACACAAGTCAGAACACTAGATGAACTTAAAAAGAGCAAATCTTGCATAAACCATAAACTTATTATAATTAGATAAAGTTTTAGGTTACCTTCCCATTGGCAAGTCAATTACCATGAAACTTGATTCTCGCTTTAACAGTACATTGTTACAAGTGTTTTTACAGTGTTTTATTATAACTTTCATTAAAGTTGGTGTCGCTTAAATCCCTCGCTACGCTCAGGATTCTAGAAGCGAACTCGCGTTATTAAAATGCCGATTACGCCGTGGCATCACAGCGAGCACGTAACACCACTGTCCTAATTAGAAAACAAGTATTACGGTCATACAAATACAGGGTGACTAAAATATAGCTTTCGAACGGAGACCGAGCCTGTAATATACTAGTATCCCTAAAAGTGGTATCCTTTAGACGATGCGAGAACTCGCATGCGAGTTTCATTACATTGGAGTTTTTGATCGCTCGGTTGAATTGGACGTAACCAATAGTCCGCAATGTAACTAAAATCGCACGCGAGTTCGCGCGCCGTCTAAATCAGCCCTATAAGTTCGTTTTTTTAGCATTAGAAAGAACTTGAAAGAAGGCAAGCGATCTTGACATGTCTTTTAATTGAAAAAAAAACTATTACTTATGAAAGCAGAAGAATATAAATGATCGTATTAGATCCATAATTGTTACATATTTGCCGTAACTTATTTTTAAAATGTGTTTTTCAATTAAAAGACACATCAAGATTGTTTACCTTATCTAATTCTAAAAAAACAAACTATAAGAGATCGACACGAACTGAGGTGACGCTCGAGCGGGGCGTGCGGCGTTTACGATACTTGCAAACGTATGCGAGACGCCAGTCAGTACACCGGCATGTGATCGCTATAGCATCTGTATAGTTAAGCGAGAATATTCGGTCATGAAGGGGAGGTACCCGTTAGGAGGCGTGTGTGCGGAGTCTAGCCGCGGGGGCGGCGGCGAGGCAGTCACACGTCGAAGTCGGCGCCGCCCTTGCCGGTGGGCGCGATGAACGGCTCACTCCACATTCTCCGGAGGTCGCCCTGCGAACAGTACACACGTGTGTTACAAATAATTCGTATATGTCCCCGTAATATTGTACACACTCGTCAGTTGACAATCTCGCTAGTTAATTTTTCTATACTGACGGTAGGAAGATTACAAACTAATCTAACCACGGAGCACAAAATACTAGGGAAGTGACATGTCACTTCCGCGGCCTTGAACACCTCGTCAGTAGCAGGAGCAGACCAGCAGGGAGGTGGTTACCTTCACGTAGGCCATGGTGAGCAGCGGCAGCAGCGTGAAGGGCACGAGGTACAGCAGCGCGGGCTGCGCGGCCTTGAACACCTCGGCCGACACCGTGGCCGTCAGCAGCCCCAGGAAGTAGCCCAGCAGCGAGCAGTGGAAGTACGTCAGCCGGGAACCCTGGAACGACAATCCTATGATGAACAAAGCTGCAGCTGGGAAACTTGGGAATCGGCTAAAGCCACAGTATAAATAGTACTAGGTACAGAAGGTTCACTCTCTAACGCGTCTATTACGACAGATATGACCGCAAGGTGGCGCAAGCGCAAGCTGGCGTCCGTTCCGTAGCGGTGCGCAGCAACTAATACTGCTAGACACCAAAACCGGTGTGGCCGCATGTACTCGTAGCAACGCGACGATATCGCGGAGTGAGCCAGGACTGCTAAAGCAGCAGTTATAATCAATCACACTGATTCGCACATATTCCAGTGTTCTAAAGTTTACATCTCTACTAATATATTAATAAATGTGAAACTAATTTTGTCTGTATGTGTGTTACCTCTTAATCTTTTGGACGCCAATGACCGAATAATCCGCACCGTAGATCCAACGCCAAAGACCGATTATCCGTCACATACCACAGAGCAACATAGACCTACGTGCATATGCATAAAGTTCAGTTTCAGTTTTGACACTTCGGTGACGTGGCGCCCGAGTGACAGCTTTTGTGTTTGACACGGCGTCGTAAAGGTTAAACTCTCCATGGCTAAACCGTTGATCTGATTAAGATGAAATGTGGTAATGAAATAGTGTGAGTCCTAGGGAAGGACTAGGATAATTTTTATTATCGAAAAAAGGACAGGAAACTCGTACCATTGTAGTCGGGTCGCTTAGTAAAGTAATAAGAGAATGTTCAGTTCACCATGGAGCGGGGTCCCGGCACCTGCCCCATCTGGCACACGAGCGTCGCCTTCTTGTACGCGTCGTAGCGCAGCACAAAACACAGCAGCAGACCCGGCATCACGATGTCGCCCAGACCTGGCAATACAACTAATGTTACTACAATACTGGCAGTATGGCTAAAGGGGCCCACTGATTACCAGTCCGCCAGATGATATCGGCCTGTCAGTTGTTCGGAGCTGTCAAATTTTTGTTCCAACTAACAGGCCGATATCGTCAGAAGGCCTGTTAGTTATATAGTGGTCGGCTTAAAATTGTTGAAAGAAAGAAATAAGCTAAGACGCGAAGTGTCAACGTTTACTAGTTTAAATTTTAGGCCATTCCAAAGCGTAACAAATGTATTGTAGGGAGTATTACCAGTTTTATTGATGTAATAAGTGACTATCGTAAGTGTATGTTTTTGATTTCTGCCATAAAGAGGCAAGGATCTTAAATAACTATCCAAAAGCTCGCGCCAATCTTTATCAATTTTAGCTCATCGCCAGTGACGTTGGATCCTTCCGTCAAGCAAGCTACATTATCTTCTCTTGCCAATAACTTTCGCTCTGACCCTGACTCTACCTTTGCACTTGACAATATTTCACCACAAGAGGTTGTCACAATCCTAAAAAACATTGAAACGAAGGCTGTTGGTGAGGATCGCCTTAGCCTGGACATGCTTATGCTGGTGGTGGATAAAATTGCTCCTATCCTATCCGAAATTATAAATTTTTCCTTTTCCACTGGTACATTTCCTGCTATGTGGAAACTTGCTCATGTTATCCCTCTTCCTAAAACTTCTAATCCCACATCCTTTTCCCAATATCGGCCCATCTCCATTCTACCAGTTTTGTCTAAAATCATCGAACACTTTGTTAATCGTCGCCTCCTTTCACATCTCCACAAGCATGATCTGTTGAATCGATTTCAGTCAGGTTTCCGCCCCGGGCATAGCACCGTCACGGCTTTGGCGAGGGTCACTGATGACATTCGTTTTAATATTGAAAATAAAAAGCTCACGGTTCTTGTACTTTTAGACTTTAGTAGTGGCTTTAATACGGTTGATTTTGATATTCTCCTTCATATCCTTCGTACGTTAAATGTTTCATATGCAGCTCTGTCCTGGTTCCGTAACTACCTCTTTGGGAGGTGCCAGCGTGTCAGGGTTGACGACAAGGTCTCTGAGTGGTGTGACCTTTCTGCTGGTGTCCCCCAAGGAGGGATACTCTCTCCTCTCCTATTCTCAATATTCATTAATGGCATTACTGATTCATTAAATTGTAGCTACCACCTTTACGCGGATGATTTGCAGATATACGCAGCGGCTAGCATTGATGACTTTCCATCTTTAGTTGATAAAATTAATAGCAACCTTGAAACAATTCGTTGCTGGGCGAATAAGTTTGGTTTAAAAGTTAATGCAAAGAAATCGCAGGCGATTGTCATTGGTGGTCCTCACTTTGTGTCCAAATTGTCGGAGATGGTGGTACCCAAAGTACTTTTTGACGGAACAATTATCCCTTTTTCCTCTACAGTTAAGAACTTGGGTATCATCATTGATCAAACTTTGTCCTGGTCAGCTCATGTTTCCGACATTAGCAATAAACTTTTTGCGTCTCTCCACTCACTGAGGCGTCTTCAAAATTTCCTTCCTCTCCAAACTAAAATAACGCTGGCTTGTTCACTTTTACTTCCTTTGTTAGACTATGCTGATTCTGCTTTTCTAGACCTCAGTGAGGAGCTTCTGGATAAACTCGAGCGACTGCAAAATATCTGTATTCGATACATTTTCGGTCTGCGTAAGTTTGATCATGTTTCCCAGTTCCGATCTCAGCTTGGCTGGCTTCCGATTCGTCGTCGTCGAGATATGCATATCCTGTCATTGCTTTTCAATGTTTTATTCAATCCTGCTGCGCCACCTTACCTCTCCGAAAGATTTAGTTTTTTAGCTGCTGGCAGTGGTCACCGTCTTCGATCAAGCACCAATCTTTCACTCGCAATTCCATCCAATAAGACGCGCACTTACAAAAAATCCTTTACTGTCCACGCCGCTAAGTTATGGAACGAGATTCCGGTGTCCGTGAGGCAATCCCAATCTGTAGCATCACTCAAGGAGAGGCTTAGAAAATTGTGGCTTTCCGATACTTAGATAATTCTGTTTTTCCCGATTAAGTACCTATTTCTTTCATTTCCTTTACTTTTCTGGTTCGAATTAATATCTATATATCTATTTATATTATATGTTGAGTATTTATTTATTTTTATTTATACCTATATATATTATATGTATATGTACTCTTGTATTGTTATATTTCTATTTATGTATATTTGGAGTAATGTGTATTCAAAACGTGCATTTTATTTATTTTAGGGATTGTACACTTTTGCTTTTGTTTGTCATTCATCGTTACTTCTGTTCTACTCATTTCCTCAAAGGTTAACTGGAAGAGATCCCTTTCAGGGATAAGTTCGCCTTTGTTGTATTTAATTGACTCTGTAACTGTGTTTCTCGTGTTTATATTTCTATGTACAATAAAGTAAATACATACATACATACATACATATGAACCGCGGAAAATTTGACGAGTTTAATTAACCTGATTACATATTTAACTCTCGCTACAGCAGAAAAATCCTATACAGACGGCCCAATACAGCCAGATGTAGATGTAGACTGACGAATGCAGCGCTGATGAGATCGAAGTCAGCTTCCCTGAATCATGTCCAATAGAAAATATTGTCGATATTCATTCATACAAACACCAACACTCTTAACTGTCCATCGGTGGACCTTAAGCCTTTTGTAATAAGGTTTACGAACTGTCAGTTAATGGCGTGGGCGACGGTACGCGTAGGAAGATACCAGGCCTTACCGAGCATGGAGAAGTGTCCCTGGTGGTGCATGGAGGGGAACACGAGCTTGGCGGGCAGCGACAGCTTGGGCGCGTCACGCATGGCGCCGCCCAGCTGCAGGCGCCGCGCCACCACGTTCATGGGGTTCTCCGCCGGCCTGACAATAAACAAACAATTTTTGAGCATACAGGAGGATACGAGATTTATCTTAAAAAATGTAAAGTGTTGCCGCTCCCGTATTGGCTTACACAGCCACGAAAAACGTTGTCTCCCTACCTGACACTGTTTGTATAGTCTGTAATAGACTCGAAGGCCGATGATGATGAAGTTTCCGATTAAATTACAAAGTGACAAAAGAAGCGTGCCTAATTATACGGAGAAGCACCTGTTTATTGGCGGTAAGTATGAATATTAAATGTTGTATGTTCAAAATTACCAAGAATAAATTTAAGAATAAATTTTTGTAAGTAAAGCAACAAAAAAAAAAAGAAAAAAAAAAAAATTACCAAGTCGTATAAAAAGCAGAAACAACCGTTTTAAAATAAAATGCTAATGATCAAAAATTCATTCAGGATCCTTATCAAAATCATATACAGACGAGAGGTTAGTTGCTAGTAGACCCTCAAACACACAAAGTCCCTAGTTAAGTTACAAAAATAGGAAAAAATGTTTTTCACATAACATAGAGCAATATTTCGTTACTTGACACACACTTCGTTAAGCTAACAGCAAATTGTAGACCATTCCCACATAAGCTTGACAACTGTTAAGCTCTGTTTTCCTAGGATAGCGGTGCCGTCATATAGCGGCCGTCTACAAAATAATACGGCTAAATATGGATGTCGTAGTATTTTGTATGGACACGGCCGCTATATGTGACGGCACCGCTATCCTAGGAAACCAGAGCTTTAGGATTACATCAGCTACTTGGGCAGATGCTTATTTCCTTGAGTTTTTTGTCGTCGAATATAAATTAAATTAATTGGGTTTATTGAGTCGCCTATTCTGTACAAGGCATAGCTTACCTAGTGGCGACCTTGACCATGACATTGGTGGTGAAGATGTAAGAGCTGAAGAACACCCAGAACACATCGTAGAGTAGCAGCCCCGTGAGGAGTAAAGTTGACACCTTCAGCGACGGGAGGCGGATTAAAGCGATGAAGGTCACGCACAGACCCATGCCCATTGCTGGAACCAAAGAGAATAGATAGTTTAGAGGGGTCCTGTCATAGTAAATTTTGCAGTCACCGTAAAATGACTGCCATCTATCGACACACGACTAAAACTCAAAATTAACACGTATACAATTATCAAAAAAATGTGTATATATGGATAAATGATTTTTCACCTCAGCAGCTCGAACAAGGGTACTTTGCTTCTTAAAAACAGTGAGCAAAATGCGATTTTGCTCACTGAGTCATTTTGTCTCACTCAGTGAGCAAAATCGCATTTTGCTCACTGAGCGAGACAAAATGTCATTCGAGTGACCTTTATAGTCAAATGTCATTTCAACATGCGGGGTCTAATACAAGTTCGATATACTTGGGTTCTATTATCTCTGTCCCTCTAGGTATGTTCTCACTGCTTAGGGTGAAAAATTTTGTGTACTACACGAGATCAAAGTTATTTACATCTCGTGCGCTTTTGAATCCCTTACTACGCTCAAGATTCTAAATTAGATCTATTATAGAATCTTTCGCTTGCACGGGACTCAAAATAAGCACTCGAAGAAATATCAAACTTTGATCTCTTGTTGTAAAAATAACTATTATTATTTTTATATCATTTTGACCCATGTTCATTCCCTGATATCTATGTGTTAAAATTGTTAAATATGAAACGGGGTCGTCACGCCATCTAGCCGAACATAGGCCAAAGGTATGCGCGCTATCTATCCGAGAATGACTTTTTCTTAATTTCCGGGGCACGTTTTTTTCTTAGATTTTATTCATCTTATACGAAGTTATATATGTCATTGCTCGAACAAAACAGGTTTACAGGGTTATAAACATTGAACCGTGGTTCGAGAAAGATGTAGATGTTTGCTGTTGCAAAGTTTAACGCGGTTATCTCATTGAGGCTGTGGACTGGACGCACGCTCGCGGGCGGTGGATGGTAACCGCCGGCGCCGTCATCGTCCAGAACAGAGCGAGTCGCTCGGTGTCGGGCGCGAGCGGTGGTTCGCGCGAATTGATCAAAATGAATGCCTTGTATGAATTTGTTTTGGACGATAGCGACGGCGGAGCGGGTGCCGACCGATTGTCGCGTTGCCGCGGGCGTACGTCCAGTCAGCGGCCTGATGCGGATGTGCACCGGTCCGGCATTTCCACAAGCGTAACAGGGCTATACACATTATCGCTATGTCCCACTCGCACACCGGAGCGGTGGGCGGATCCGCATGCGAAATTAAGGTCGCATAATATAATCCTATTGATGAAAAAAGCTCAAAATCTTTTTTTTAAATCAGGCAATTTTCTGTAGTAAAATGACAGCATCCACAGGGCGGGTAAGGCTGCGGCCAGCCCGGACGAGGAGCGGCAGACGTGTACGGAGCCTCACCGTCCATGAGCAGCCAGTGTCCGGTGAGCACCCAGACGGCCACGATGCCGGCGGCGAGCAGCGCGGCGGCCAGCTCGGGCGCCGAGTAGCGGCCGCACACGGCGCGCGAGCCCGTGCCGCCCGCCACGTACTGGCACAGCGGCGTCAGCAGGAACGCTAGCGCTGCACAAGCGATTACTGGAACACGATGGTGTTCAGAATTAAATTCCATAATTTCATAGAAGTTTGATGTTAAAATAACCCTTGCACTGCGTGAGCTATCAAAATTTCTGCAGACTTTTTTGGTGTAACTCTAGTTAGTTTCTCTTCCAGTCTTCTTGATAGGTATGGTCTAAGATGTTCATTAGACCTTATGTCTTAATAGACCGACCGCTTAAATGAGTCCTCGCCTGCGGGGGCGCCGTACGCCTGCCGCCCCGCACCTTCCCCGCCACCCTTAGCGCCAGTTGCACCAACCACATTTGACAGACTGATCAACGAAAGCCGGCGCGCCCCCGCGCCTTACTATGAAACTTTCCATACATAAAAATTTAGCGAACTCTTTAACGATACGAACAGTTTGGTGCAACCGACCCTTTAAGGGTCAAATGTGGTTGGTGCAACTGGCCCTTAGTCGTCCCGCCCCTTCGCCCCCGCACCGCGCAGGCGAGGACTCAGTTAAGCGGTCGGTCTATCTAGAGCAATAAAGTTCATAAATTGTGACTTTAAAATGAAATAAAATTTGAATAGTTGTGTGGTTGACAAACAGCAACACTCCTTTGTACATCGGTGGACCTTATTACAAAAGGCATAAGGTCCATCCATGTACAGTTAGCAGTGTGGGCGATGGTGCCATTAGTACTCACTCGCAGTGCAGATGGCGACTAGAGTCTGCATGGAATCAAAGAAGAAGAACATGACAAGCAGTGCCACCGACGAGCCCAGGGGGAAGCAGAGCGCCTGCATCGTGTTGAGGGTCTGGACGTCTGCAACAGAAACATACTTGATTACAACCTGACCCAGTGTCTCGCATTGAAGGTAATTACGTCACCTCATGGCGGCGCATTGACAGAATATCAATTCCATTGGCAAGGTAATCGTAAAAGTGCAAAATGCCGACATATCAGGATTTAAGAGATTTTTCCCCTGGTTATGAACATAAAAAGTTGATTCTCCCGTTCACAGGAGTAAGTTACCTGTGGACATCATACTCAATATTTATATTTTATTGTACATATTTTTTAGGGTTCCGTCGTACCTCAAAAGGAAAAAACGGAACCCTTATAGGATCACTCGTGCGTGCGTCCGTCTGTCTATCTGCCTAATCATTCCACCCCCCAACTTTGTCTCCGAAACTACAGGGTCTAAAATTTTGAAAAAAATACACAACATAGTTCTTTATCTATAGATAACAGGAAAACCTATTAGAAATGTGCAGTCAAGCGAAAGTCGGACTTCACCCGTTGACCACGAACGCTGTAAAGGGTTTGAAACGTTAAAAATTGGGTAATGTACGGAACCCTTGGAACGCGAGTCCGACTGGGGCTTGACCGGTTTTTTTTCTCTATTATTGCTTACTACTGTTAGCCTGGCAGGGCGGGGGTTTGGTGCCTCCAAGAAGGGACGCCTCTCGCTCGCGCTCCGCGCGCTCCCGGGCCTCTCTCTCCATGTTCAGCGAGCGGAAGCTGCCGTAGACAATCAGCAACATTGAGATCAGGCACGCTGACACTCTGGGGAAAAAAAGAGAGATTGAACCAACACTAATGTATACAGGGTCATTTTTGGACCGTTAGCCATATTGTGCGAGGTGATTAGGTTAGATATTACTTATTTTATACTAGTTGTGTATGTGTAAGTACTTAATAAAATAATTAGAAATAACGTCAAGCCGATACTAAGTTAACGTTCAAGCGCAAGCTGCGCAAGTATCTTTTTGAAAAGTCTCATAATTAAATCATAGTAAATTAGGAGCAGGTATATATACAGGGTGAAATTTAATTCACTGGCCAAATTGAAACAACCGAAAGAACTCGAAAAAATATTAAACACGTGTTTTTTCTTTTAATACCGCTCAGTACATTTTTTTCGAAATAACTCATCATCAAGTTGTCCTAAAAACCTCGTACGTTATGGTGAACCGACAACTACCCACTACACCCGCTTCTCTCTTATCAGTTAAGGTCATTGACACCCCGCCCCTCCCGCTGTTTGCAATCGCGTCACCAATTATGAACCCTATTGCAGCGAGATTACCTACATAAGTTGCTAATTTTTCCTTTCATACTTTAACGGGCTTAGAACCGTCAAAATGCAAAGGCAACCCATTTTTAATCTAAAATGTTATTTGACCGTAGTTCTGTAGAAAGCGACCAACTTTTTATTTTTGTCAAAGTGACTTGCACCCTAACTCAGTAGCGTTGGTCGCTTTCTGCATTGATAAAAAAATTGAGTTGGTCGTTTTCTGCATAACTACGGTCATTTCTGACTAATGATTATTAACAAAACGTCCGTGGCTTAAAAACAATGAGTAAAAACTAGGTCAGGAATCTTTGCATTCAGGCGTATTTAAAAAATTGAATCAACTTACGTACATTTGATTAAAAATCGACGCAATTAACGAAAGTCCCACGAGATGGTACTCTTGGATTCAATCCTTGTCTGCGAAGGCGTGGAACGGATTCCATTTCGTATAATCTTTGTGCACCACGTAAACACTCACCACTTAATAAATAACACCGTACCACTTCGTAATATTCCCGGTTCGAAAACATTTTTTTAACCTTAGTACGCGCGCGATTATTATTTTAAGGTTGGCGAGTGACGAGTGACTAATCATTTATGCTTACCGTTATGTTTACCGCTAGCGCGGAATGGTTTAGTTTAGACTACCCTCGAAATTGATAAACTTGCCTACCATCGCCAACACTAACTGGGTGGACCCAATGCAACGATTATAAGGTTTAGTGTAGGTCAGATAAGGGTTTTGCTGATGTTGTTGTTAAAACCTAGGTACTATTAGGTTTGTTTACATTTGTGGTAATAGGGTGACCACGACTCGTGGAAAATATTTAAAAATTTAAAAGTGAAAATTAAAAAAAATGTACTCTTTTTTTTTCGCTAAATAGATTCCTTAAGTGTAACCTAGTGCCGGGAATGAATATGGCCAGTGATTTAAATTTCACCCTGTATGTACATAATATATATATATATATATATATATATTATATATCATTATTGTATACATATACGTATATATCGTTGTTGTATATATATTTATTTTATCTTCGTATTACATTTATATTTGTACCTATTAATTTTAAGCATAAAGTTTTAGTGTTTTTACATACCCCGCACCAACTATGCTTCTCTGTTTGGCCTAAAGGTTGACTGGTAGAGAATGCCGTGTAGCATTAAGTCCGCCTTTTGTCACTGTATATTTTTTACTGTGCAATAAAGTTTAAAATAAATAAATAAATAACGTTGTCAACGTAATTTTGGGCCACCCTGTAAAACACATTACGTCCCACAGGCGTATATGGTCTACAGCTGTCAGCTTCTTAGACCTTTCTACACATCTTATACAGTCAATGAATTTTTGGCGTGATGACATGACTAAACCAAACTATATTTCATACTTGGCTACAGAACCATAAAAACACTGAGTACACAAAGCATTTACATTTAAATTCAATAGGGGATAAATATTCACATGCGACATGGGAACAGGATTTCTTTTGAATACTTGCGGTGTCGAGTTCTCAAACGAATACATAATAAACGATGTAAATATACAAGGTAAAGTAATCATTTATCTTTTTTATCCGCTAGGCTTAGGCTATATCGATAATTTCTATAAGTAGCAAGTTAAAAAATAAACGGTGAACTAAGTACATTATCAATTTCATCCATATGAAACATATGAAATTGAAAATATGCCTATAGTTCAACGTTTACGCGAAATGCGAGATCATTAGACCATTCTAAACGATCTGCATTTCGTCTTCCTCCCACATTATATACCTAGTATATGAGTAGAAAAAGAAGTTTTTATTGATTTAGAACACATACAGTCATAATAACCGGGTGTGGCCTGTAACTCGAGCAAATAATTAAAACATAGAGTGTGTGTACTCCTCAAACGGTGATACTTTTGTTCAACAACTTTTAAAAATCATGAAGTATTTAGATTCCTATTTTTCATACAAAATAAATATTATCTTCAATGGACGCCATCGCCATGCCATATCATTTGTGATTGACGTCGCTTGTCATGCCTTAAACATAACAAAATTCGCAATACATTGCGTCTTAGAATAAACTTTAAAGTGTATGAAAAATCAAACCACAAGTTATTTTAAAAGTTGCTGAACAAATATTGGTCAGTATGAGGAGTACGGCCTACCCACAGTTAAATTTTTTGCTCGTATTACAGGCCACACCCGGTATATGATACATAAGCCAAAAGTGCATAATACGCACATAAATGTTACTACATAGTCCAGCTAACCGTTAAAAATGCAAACAGAAAGACTTCCTTTTGCATTTATAATATTATAGAAAATAGATTTACGATCATGTTGTCCCAGATATATTTTACGCCACGTCACTGCAACTACAAAAATATCTATTAACCTTCTTTACGCAACGTCAAGTGCCCAATCGCTCAATAACGATTTAAACGGCAGTTAGCTCACAATAAAATGAAATGAGGTAATCTTCGATACGGTACTTTACCGGAAACAGTTTATGTAACAGACCCATGCAATTTCCCCGACTTATGTAAAACGTACAATGTATATCATTCATAATTCTAGACGCTTACGAACCACATGGCAATCGTTGAAGATTGAGATGAGATACTTATTAAACCAGTCGAGCCCCTTTTTAACCGCCTTCAAAAAAAAAGGAGGTTCTCAGTTTTTAACATCGCGCCGTTTAGTCAACATACTCTGTCAACAAACTTTTAATTTGTTTTAAAACATTTTTAAGATGTTCAAATGCTTAGACATTTTTAAATCAATGTTCAATGTACCATATATTTAATGTGATGTTAAATAAAAAAAAATGTCTAAAACTAATACAGTGGAGGAGACAGCACAGAACTGGGCTATAACCGCGAAAATCGAAGTTCGCAAATTGCGGGAATTTTTCTATGTCACTCTAATTACGCCTTCATTGGAGTAAAGGGGAAAGATCCCCGCAATTTGAGAATTTCGGTTTTCACGGTAGCCCCTCTGGGGCCAAGATGACAATCGTCCATCGGCAAACGCAAAACGAAAAGAAACGGATCGGTAGAATCGGTATGACAGATCGCTGGCTCAATATTAAAAAGTTCTATATTACAGGGCCTACCGCAAACCACGTTCGACGTGTTGCCTCTCTGTCGCACTTGTAAATTCGTACATAAGTGTGACAGGGAAGCAACACGTCGGACTTGGTTCGCCGTAGGCCCTCAGGTCACGATACACTGGCGCCCGATGATTGGCCTGCGCGCGCGCTGCTAACAGCAACACACTGACACGGCCTGTTAAGATGCTCTCAGGTGCAATTAAAGGCAATTTGCCGACTATGTATGCTCGCTTAGCCAGTTGTAATGACATTTATGAGTTCATAACAATAACGAGACCAGGGCAACTTCTAAGATGGCTAAAGTCAACGATGGGTAACTCATTCAACGCTAATTTACTTAAATGTTTGCTGGTATAAATAATAATAAATATTATGGGACAATTTTACATAATTGACCTAGTCCCTTAGGAAGCTCAATAAGTCTTGTGTTTTGGATAATACAAGACGATATACAGGGTGGCTAAACAATAACGGCATTCCTGTTGCCAGGGAAGTTTTGGGATATTATACCGAGAATTTTTTACTAGGTATGGGTCCAACCCCGAAAACGCATAAAGATGGCTGTTTCATACATTTTGGCTGGTCCCTTTTCTATGGGAAGATACTTTTTTTTCGCGATTATGGGGTTGTTGCCATAAAAGTTACTTACATCAGAAACATCCATAACTCAGGAACAAATATCTGTGATGAACATACAAATAAATTATCCTTACAATTAAGGTTCGAACATGGTACCTCCTGCTTCGTAGGCAGAGTTACTACCGACCAGGCTAGGAGGCAGGTCTGTACACATACCTAAAGTGAAAATGCTTTATAAAACCATACCGACAAAGTGTCTTGATTAGCGCTGAATGAGCTGAGACCGAGTTCAATTAGTGTCCTGACCCCATTTTTCAGACACCTATTTGCATTTTTTAAGAACGATTTTATTTGCTCTATCAAAGGTGCTAAATCGATGGAAGGGAAATTGGCACTGATTGTCACAAACACACATAAGCTTATGAAATGTTGCACATTAATGCTAGCGGCAGCCGTTTGAACTAATTTTACTCTATACGATTTAACGTAGTAAAGCCCACAAAATGAGGGCAGCACCAGTCGTGCACCTAGAAAATACTAAAAGCTGGCGCTTATTTTATATACTTGTTATGAGAATTTGGAATGTTCAGTACAAATCTCGCGACGAATGAATCTAACTATGTATACGGTACAATGGAGATTTTAACATACACGTACGCAAGGTCAAACTTTAACTATCATTTGGGACGATTATTATTTTGCTGTCGATTTCTTTTGTCAGATTTTGATACAATTTGTTAAGTTTGAGGAGCTCCTTATTGTGTACGGAATTAACAGGAAATCCTTATTTGGGACAACTGGTAATTTGCCGTGAGTTACAAAACTTCCATACGTTGTCGTAACTCAAAGAAAGATGTTTTCAGGACATACGGTCATATTGCGTTTATTGTACATAATAGGGAACTCTCATCTATTTACCAAATGTTATCTGAATCTGACTAGAAAAATAAAACGAAATAAAAATCGGCCCATTTCGGGGTAATTAATGAAATATTGCTTACCTAAATATAGCTATGACTTTAGACATATGTACAGTCGACGTCAAAGTTGTGTCATGTTTACGCTTTTGCACCTTACTCGTCTGTAATAAGGCGAAAAATGTAAACATATCTTTGACGTCGACTGTACCATTGCCCACTGTTAACTGGACATGGTGGACCTTATGCCATTTGTAATAAGGTCCACCGATGTACAGTTAGGTGTTGCCGTTTCGTTTGTACACGCAACGCGGCGTTAGTTTCAACCGGTCAACCTCAACGCTGAGCACAAAGCGTCCTTTATTATGCTTTCCACCGGATGGGACCGTGACCGCAGTTTTTTCCAGTTTAGAAGCCAGTTTAGTCCCCACAGAAACCGTATAAAAGGCTACTGATGTTTGTATGTTTATTTTTAACTGAATAAACGGGATACAAATCAGAGCAAAGGTTCGATGCACTCTTAGCAAAGTGTTTTTTAGAATATTACGACTAGTTGTGAAAAATTTCTTAATTAACTAAACCAGCGCAATTCCCAAAAATCTTTGTCCCAAGTATACCTAGTTGTGAGTGTTGTGACATTCCCAAGAACGAACGTTCTCCGTTTCGGAATGCTTGAATTATTGAATAAATGAATTAATAAACGGAGAACGTTCTCGAGAACGGCACAACTAGTCCCAAGACCTATTAGACCCTCTGGATGGAAAGGCAGACATCAGTTGCTTTTACGATAAAACTACAACTATGGTCATGATTGTCATAAAACTAGATTGCCAGGCTCCGGGACTTTAAAAATAAGACCTGAGGGCGCTTTCAAATAAACTTGATCGTTTAAAGCCGCCATAAATGTCTAATACGGTTGTAACCGAAAGTAGAAATTGGTCATAAAGCCAACTTGTCGATCATTCCCATTAATTTTGACACGGAGCTTGACTTTACAATGGTAATTACATGAAGCACAAGTGTAACGGAGCACTCAACACTCGTGTGATAATCTGAGTTATTGCCCGTGACATCGAGTATTTAAGTAGGATTATTTTATTGTACGAGTATATCCTTATGGAGTTATGGATACTATGTATATTCGAATTCTTTATTTATTATATTAGGTCTAGGTCTTAGGTTAGGCTTTTACAATGTGAGTATAAAAGTAAAATATAAATTAAAACAATTACAAAACATAAAAATATATATGTAAACACATTTTAATAAACCTAACCTAGGATGCCCAAGCTGCCGGTGGTCAGGGCCGCAAAATATCAAATATCAAATATCAACATTTATTCAGCAAATAGGCCACAAGGGCACTTTTACACGTCAACATTGAATTTACATAAAAGCAAAAATAATAACATCAACAATTTTATAAATTAAAACTAACAATTCAATCTAACGTATTACAATTACTAAGAGATGTATATGGTCTCTTAATGTCGAATTACATACAAAATACAGATAAAAAAACACACACAAAAAATCTATAATATTTAGAGGTGTAAATGTCTCTAGGTGTCAGAACTATAAGATTATATAGTTTATCAAGTTATCCTTAGAGATGTATAGGGTCTCCAAGAGTCAATATCCTGTATAATTAATACATTCATTAAAAGAAAAGAAACATACGAGAACAGAATGAGGCGTCTCACTGTAATTAATTAATAAAAGTTACTAAGTATAATAGCTCGTGTTAGCTTAACAGACCAGTCTCCACAAACAGCACCCGTTCACGAGTATGACGCGTATCTCAGCCATCTCGCAGAGTGAGGAACCGACGTATTATACGCGCCGTGTCCGGAATGATTGGACAGACATCTTGCACGAGTCCCTAGAGAGCACGGAGCCCTAACAATACCTACGTCCGTAATAATGCAACTAAGTAATTGAAAATGCGACCAACGAACGAACCCTTCTTATAATTGATTAGGAAGCGGTAGACTATGCGGGTCGTTTTGTGATTAATGAAATAATGACAAAGTCACAATTTCTAGTAATTATGATGATTTTTTTAAACGTATGTAGACGTAGACCCGTATCAATCAGAGAAAGTTGCTCTATATTACGCTCTATACGAATTAGATTTTAAAATGAAAATAATTTCAACACCCTAATATCTTGGCTGTTTACCGAGTGCAAAGTTTAGATTAACTGACTGACTAACGTAATTTGACTCAATCACCATCATTAATGAATACCATTACCATTATTTATTTTTATGTCAATTTCGCTTGCAGCTAAGTTTACTTACGTTCACTGGTCAGTTATGTTTAAAACGTTGACAATTATACGGAATGTCCCAAGACTATGGGGCATCAAGGGAAAGTACCTTAAATATCGTAGATAGCATATTTTACTGAAAGAAGACATTATCTTAATTTAAAAAACAATTTAAACTGCATTCATAGATTTTTAAATAATTACATGGTTGAAGCGGGAATCGAAGCCGCTACACGAGCAAAAAATAATCCTTATGACGAAGCCTTTCGATCGGTATGATATGTATATTGCTACTAAAATAAATTAAACAAACCATTTCGTAATAAATTATATAGAGCTTCAAAATTGTGGTGTTTTCAGGGTCCAGGTTACTGCGTCCTTTTATTTAACCAACGTTTTTACACGATACGATTTCTAATGTGCTATCCATCATCGCGTGTATACGATCCTTAATTACATCCCAGTAATCAAGTAATACGTAATGATAGGTAATATGCTCGCCGTAGAATCGATTATATCTACTGCGGATCAGCATAGAAGATGCTAGCGTTCCTACAATAGGTATAGACAGACAGCTTAATATAAATAAATACTGAATAGGTGTTTATAATTAATGACTCAAAATAAACGGGACTTTGCTTCTAACTATATGTGTTTAATGTCGTTCGAACACAAAACCAAGCGACAAGCGTTGTGGTTGTGGCCGAGAGGATTTGACACAATTTCACGCTTAATAATTCTGATTATAATCATGGAAGAACCGTTGGTTTGTTACAGTTGTCAACTAAACAATCAGAACGTCGTCCAGTAAATTCTGTTCAGTTGTTTAATATTTTTTTAATAAGGTTTATTTACTTTTTCCAGCCTCGGTATCTTTCTGCACCCTTTTCCTGGTAACAAGTGTAACAACTGAAAATTCAGATGTGTACAACAAAAATATCTTAAAGAAATATATTAAATATTTTCATTCATTAAGTAGTTTTCAGTTTAGTTTTTGCACTTGCACGAGTGTAACTGCGGTAAACATTTCGGAAAATATTTACAGCCGTAATCCATCAAGCTAGGCATCAAGCTAGCGAGGGTTTTATAGGTTTCCCTGGTCCCATCAACGTCACGGTATGATCACAGCAACCCTCTGACTATTGATAGACCTTGTGTCTTTGTAATAAGAGTCACGTGAAGTAAGAGAACTGTGTGGAAAGTACATAGAGGTGTTTTCTTTTCATCACACTTCGCTCGTAAACGTAGCTAATGTGTTTTATAGCCTACATTTATATCGTTTCTTGCGCTTTTCGACTTCATTAGGTACGTAGGTTTAGTTTTTATAATGTTATCAAATATTTTCTAAAAACATAAGAGTTGTAGGCAAGACAGCCGAGTAGCTCGTTCGGTTCGAAAATCGTAATTTCTTTATCGCTCGAATATTCAAGAGTGATAGAGGCAGCTACCGAGTTCCTCCGTTTGATAAAACCGAATGTGTAAAAGCGTGCTTGTTGTATATTTAAGTAATTCAGTATATTTAATCAAAGGTTGAGCTAGACTTTAGCACCTGGATCAGTAACAGTGGCGCGACGCCCATAGAAGTTGATTTCTGAATTCTAATGGCTTTGGCTCTATGAGTATCGTATTCTTGAGGACTAAGACCTAACCATCATTTAGTTTCTCTGGCTCGCCCACCGCATATCTATGTTTGACGTCCCGCTACCACTGCGTAGTTAGAGGTATTTCTCTGCTGATCGTGCACTCATCTGCAAAGTCTTGCACAACGAAACGTGCAAAAATACCTGACACAATCTAACCTATTTGTAGAGCCATAAGAGCGCGTATATGCACGCTTCATTAATATTATTACAGAAATGGCTTGCGTTGATGAGCGTAGGAACTTACGGAAACATCGTCTGTACTATCATCATTTGGTGATAGAAAACATCATGTGGAAACTAGGGCTCGCGGTCGAGTCCGTGTTTCGTTTACACGTTTCGAATACCCGTTTCCGAATAACACGTACACGGTTTTCTGGCCCGTTCCGCACGTGTAATTAAGAAACGTGTAATTGAGATCCGTCTCCACGGATAAACGGGTATTCGAAGAAACGGATCTTATTTACCCGTGGCTCCGGACACGTCCTTGACGAGTAGCGAAGGAACGAGCCGGCGCGGCGTACTTAAGAGCTACAAATAAATAGACAAAAGATTCATGACGAGTTTCCGTCATATCTAACCTTATTCCGTGGTCCATAGAGTCGAAATTCAACAAACGGTTTAAATACTCGTAACCCTTTTCTGAGCAGGTTGTTTTTGCTTGCAATGTTGCAATACGAGTAGAAAATTAGAAATGCAGTATACTAGAGATGCAACGGATAGTTGTTTGGCCGGATACCGGATACCGGATATCCGGCCTGGACACTGGCCGAATATCCGGTATCCGGCCGCCGGATATTCGGCCGGCGAAACTATACCTACATTTCGGTTTTTCAGGTGCGCATTGTGCAGGTTTGACCTGTTTCCTCGTAAACGTTCGCGCGGACTCATTTCTAGGTTCGAAATGAGTGCGCGTGTAAGTCAGTGGAATGATTAAATTGTTTTAAAATAATAAACAAGTACGATTATGACCGTGTCTGTTTCTTAAATCTAATTTGTTTACTCCGAAATCAAGCAATGTTACTATCCGGTATCCGGCCGGATAGTAGGTCACTATCCGGTATCCGGCCGGATAGTAAAATAATGGCCGGATAGGCCGGATACCGGATAGTAACCGGATATCCGGTGCATCTCTACAGTATACCTATGCTACTTATCAAAATAGTATTTTGTATAAGACTTCAAATACTAATACTTTATGGTTTATTATTAATAAATAATTTGCTTCGATATATTTGCTTCTTTAATTTTAGCCGCTGCATTTGTTACAATTTCATGTATGTGTAGACAGGTTCTCCTTAGTACACCGACATAAAGCTTAGAATTGGCTATGGCAGGTCTGATAACGATTTGGGACGCTACTTGTTTTCGGCGATATCACACAAAAGGGTATTGGAAAACAACACGTTGAATGGAACACCACCGGCCGGCATTTATTACCTGAGCACTAGTGTGAAAGTGACCCAAGTGAACATGAATGATTACCAATTTTGAGATCTATCTTAATGTATTTAACAATATTGAAAAAATATTGAAAACTTATTGAAAAAAATCAGAACAAATTTATTAGAACAATGAAATATAAATTTAAATCTTTTAGCACTGACAATTTAGAGTCTCTTCAAACACGTAGAGAAATTAGAGATCAAATTTTTTTGTTCAAAATCTTACATGGCCTTATTGATTCACCTAATCTTTTATCTAAAATTTCAATTCGCTGTCCTAATCGGCGAACTCGCTCCACAAACCTTTTTGCAATTGACTTTGGGCGCACTACATATGCAAGAAATAGCTTTTTAGCTAGAGCGTGTAGAACTTATAATGAAAAATTTTCTGATATTGATATATTTCATTTATCATTACAACAGTTTGTTTCTGCAATAAAAAGTACAGTTAATGGTAAAAATAATATCCATTAGTAATTATGTTACATCATACTTTCCAATGTTCGCATGTTGTTTTTATGTGTGTTATTACATCAATTCAAGTTAGGTATTCGAGTTATGCATGTTGTAAATAAATTCTATTAATGTTAAAGTAGGTTTAAGTTTGAATTGTTTTAATGTTAGATTCTGAGCAACATAACTGTTATTATTCATTAGTGGAAACTGTGTGGCTTGTGAATGTGTTATCTGATTTACTATATGTGTTGTTTTTGCCTGTTTGTTTCCCAAAGGTTTAAATAAATAAATAAATAAATAAATATAATTGCAAGGTAACCAAGGTAGCATGGGTTTTTAAAGTTCTCGCGTGAAATCCTGCGTTTCAAATGCCGCTTTTGTGTACTTTTTTTTGCATCGTAGGTGGATTGGCTGTTCTCGCGCAACAGTTAGGTAATTGATAAAAATAACAAATGACCACAAAGTAGTAGTAGGTAGTATTTATCTGCACACCTATTCTTCGCGAAACTATATAACTTACACCATTATAGGTATATAAAATGTGTTTCTTTGATTGAAATGTAATATGTAATGAAATTAGCTTAAAAGCAAAGTAAAAAAATGAAGGTTCTAAACTAGGGACGGGTAGGTTTAAAATTAAAAATAGTAGACTATATAGAATAGGGACACCTACTTCCATTCATATATTGTATAGTTGGCTAAATATGATATATTAACACATGTGTTAAAACTGTTATAAATAATTTAAAAAAATTATTACGCCAAACGACTTCATCTGAAGTTAACATTCAATACTAGACCTTGGATACCCAGACCTAGAGCATTGATTGGCTCAAACTGTTTCGGATCCGTTCGGGCCGGTGTTAAGTACCCGTGTAAACGGAGATACGTATCTGAGAAACGTTTCTTGGGAACGTTTCTTGGATACGTATCCGGATCCCGGCGGTTCCGTGAAAACCGTGTTCTTAGCACCGCCGGTCTTAAGAACACGGGTATTCGTTTCGGCGTGTAACACGGATACCGGGAGCCCTAGTGGAAACCGGACTAATCCCGTAATAATAATGTGACCTTGTTGCCCCTCTGACTTGGAAGAGTATAACGATGTCACGCCCTGGCCAAGCAAATAATGAAGGACTTTGGAGCAGGATATCTGGAACCAAAGGACTTCAAAACGCTACCCATGAGCTCCATCATCCGGCACATGGATATAGTATATAGTGGGAAAAGCTCTTGGGTAGTTGACGGATCTTTTGTAGGGGGTAATTGCACAAAAGATCCCTATGGGTCGAAGTGTGTCCGGAAGGGCCCCCGAAAACAATAAGATAACGACGGATATAAAATGATAATTACTTGGAGGAGTCCATGATTGAGTAGGCCCACTTGTACTCCTGGTATTCCATGTTGGCGCCCACCTGCGCCATGTTTACCAGCCGAGGAGCGCTGCGGGCGAGATCAGTCTGCAATCAAAACACAACAATTGTTAGCTCTTAACTACCCTTGACTGGACAACGTACCAAATGTTGAACATAGCATCTAATATGATATATTATTTGCTTTTTAAACATCTTGGAGGGCAAGATTAAAGGGAAAAAAAGACGCAGAGCACGGCCCAGGCTCACATAGCTCATCCAAATACAAACTATGTAGTTTCTTTCGTGAGGCACTGGCCCAGCAAAGAATGGCGATTACTCCACCGATTTTTTACACATTACTAAATTGCACAACCGGACTTAATCGCGTATTTAAGTTTTAAGATTTACCTCCGACGCTTCGAGGACGGCGTTGTCCCCGTGGCCGTGGTCGAGCGGCTAGAAGATATTGATATCAACTTTATCTAGTCTTCTCCCAGACCATAGCCACCAAGATTTGTGTGGAACGGATGTACTTTTAGCTACCTGTAGCAAAGCGACGAAATCGCGGAGTGAGCCACGCCTGCTCATAGGTACCTACTTTTAATTTAACATTAGATAAATAACTGTTGTACAGTCAGCAGCAGAAGTTGCTAAGCGGGCCAGCTGTTCAAATGATCTTGACGCGACTTTATTGTTAAGATAATAAGACCGTGTTAAGGTAATTTTGAACACCTCGCCCGCTTAGCAACTTCTGCTGCTGACTGTATGCATGACTTAAAGGGCATTGTAAAAAAACCGGGCAAGTGCGAGTCGGACTCGCGCACGAAGGGTTCCGTACCATAAAGAAAAAAAAAACGGAAAAAAATGCAAAAAGAAAACGGTCACCCATCCAAGTAGTACTGACCACGCCCGACGTTGCTTAACTTTGGTCAAAAATCACGTTTGCTGTATGGGAGCCCCACTTTAATCTTTATTTTATTCTGTTTTTAGTATTTGTTGTTATAGCGGCAACAGAAATACATCATCTGTGAAAATTTCAACTGTCTAGCTATCATGGTTCGTGAGATACAGCCTGGTGACAGACAGACGGACAGACGGACGGACGGACAGCGAAGTCTTAGTAATAGGGTCCCGTTTTACCCTTTGGGTACGGAACCCTAAAAAAATATGTCTGGCTGGGTTTTAATCACAATTAACATTCTGGGCTATAACCGCGAAAATCCATGTTCGCTAATTGCGCCTTCGTTGGAGTAAAAGAGAAAGATCCCCGCAGTTTGCGAATGTTGGTTTTCGCGGTAGGCCACGTGAAATGTTTATTTCCCCTGGCCCACGAGACTGTCTTACAAATATTAATGTAAAGATGAAATAACTTTAGTTCTTACTGAATTTATGGTTGCATCAATATATACAATGTTCGTATTCTGTAATAAAACACGAATCACAATAATAACAAACAGTAGTACATTCCACACCAACCAAATGTCAAACAAAACATTACATCATATGTAAACATTATCTCACAGATATATTCCCAAATCTCACCCGGCGTTGATAAATAAATACCAACATTTGGGGCATTATCTATGAAAAGGGACCTTATTGTCGATGGCGCTTACGCCGCACAGCGTCGCGCGGCATTGAAATTATAACGGAGCATCGCTAATAATGGCGTAAGCGCCATCGACAATAAGGTCCCTTTTCATAGATAACGTCACATTTATTTGCCAATGACAATTTTTTTTTATTACTAGCTTGTGCCGGCGACTTCATCTGCGTAAAATTATGATAATTGTTGATAAAAAAAAGCGGCCAAGTGCGATTCGGAATCGCGCACGAAGTGTTCAAATTCAAAATATACTTTATTCATGTTGTAACGTAGTACATTTTTCTAAATTTAAAATAAGTATTTTGGGTCGATTGATAATTAAAAGAAAAATACCTTTTCTAATTTCAACGTTTTTAACGGTGTCCAAAACAAACCTCATTGATTGCATTTCTATGCATAATCTGTTGCATTCAGATGCACCTCTCGATGCTTATCTGTTGTCGGGGTTGTCATATGACTAAAAATAATTAAAACTTGAGATATTTATGTTGTCACTCCAGGAAAACTTTGTATGAAGTAGGTATGATTTATAAGATAAAAAACAATTTTGATTTAAAACAAAACATAGAAATTACAGACTTACAAAGTGGCTCTGGAATGAAACAATATTAGATTAAATGGTAAAAATATATTTCTTAGGCTCAGGAGTGAAATTGTCTAAATAATTCAGACAGAATTTTCGAAGGATTTGTGTCTTCAAGGGACTGCCACCCTACCTTCTCAGGGACTCCATATTGGAGATCATTCGAGAATGATAGGCACATTTGATTTGGGAACCCCTCTGGGGACACTCGCTCGCAAGAGCCCAATTTGTGGGAAGACCACACTTTCGGCATGGTGGTCTGAAAGATGGAAACGGCTTGAGTCCTTCGGAAGCTCCACTGAGTGAGTAGAAATTAAATTTCGTGGTGATCAACTCCACAATGGCGCGAAACGTTGTGGGTTTGTTCTTAACCAAGTTTTGGTTCTTTGCAGAGAGACTCCTGCTCGAGGGAAGGGAGCGCTCCGCCAGAAGTCTTAGCAGCTTCCAGTGCGGTGAGCCAAATTTCCAATTGTTTCATCTCTTTTCTAGCGGCCATAAAGGGCGTCGGCTAATATAACCTTTTCTCGGTTTTCAGGAGCCGGGATTTATTTATTCATTTATTTATTCAATTATTATTTCCATCATTGAGAAATTTATCTCAAAAGCTTCAAAAATCTTAGAAGTTGATTTAGTTTTTGAGACCTCCTGGAGCGAGGAATTTAAGCACGCCATCTGCCTCTGCCACGTCACTTTGGTACCACGTGCGTGGCCCCTGAGCTCTACGTCTCCGCTCAGCATCAAGCTTCACCGGGGAAAGCAGCCTGTCACCCCGCTGCATCTGAGGAACGTTTAAATTCTGAGGTCGGTCCTTTCCATGATTTAATTTAGTAGGGCATCAGCGCCAGCTGCAAAGTTTAGAGTAACTTTAGAATTTTGAGCAACCACTAAAGTAAGATAAAGACATTTGAAAATCCTGGTACATAGTATTTAGTATAAAAATAAATTAGTTCTTAAAATAAGTGGAATTCTGTGTGAAGCTTTATTCTGGACCTGTTAAGCGGCCCAGCTGTCCACTGAGCTAAGTTCTAAAATTAGGTGTCGTCAAATCAAGTTAAAGGTTCACACAGAGTCGCAGGTTAGGATTAAATCACATACTTACCACTGGCAAGATCTTAGGTTTAATAAAGTTTCTATATCTATAATTTGTGTTCACCTTTTTCATCTCCCAAAGTAGGTTCCTATAGCAAGCAATTTTTGACACCACATTTTTTACTAAGTATTAAATTTCATTTTTTTTTTTGTGCTAACGTGCTATAGCTTTCTTTGAACAAGCCGGAGCTTTGCAATTTATTTGACCCCTGTAAAATAGCACGTTTCAATGTAGGCCTAGCAACAAGCTCTTATGATCTTATGAATCGTAATTAATCTTAATCTAATTCCGTACCATTACGCAAAAAACGGCAAAAAAATCTTTATACTTACTGTCTAAAACGAACCATTTTTATATGAGTAGGTTGAATTGTTTAAAAGCTCAGGTGAAATAGACTGTTTACAATCAACTTTTTTTTTACAATCAACGTTTACAATCAAGTTTTATTAAAGAAAAACTTTTTACCTGAATTGTTTCTATGTTTTACCTTCAAATGACAAGCACTTTTACAAGATATAGAATAATAAACTCAGAGCGATAATTTGACCTATAAAAACTTAAATAACGTTTTGTATACCTGAGCCAAACCAGCTGTGAAACTGTGGTGGCTCGGCGAGATGTATGTTAAAACAACCTCAATTATTATCTCATAACATTGGACATTTGAAGATACTGGTAACAATAATAATTATGTAGGTAGTGTTTCATTTAAAACTTTTAAAACAGATTTAAAATAAAGTTAGTACAAATGTATGTAGGTCCTATGCAAATGCTGATCTAAGGTTTTTATTGTAATCTATTATAGAATATATGAATAACTAGAGGTCAGCAAGGGCTATTTTATCTTATGGCCACCTTATAGTATTGCTTTAATTAAGTTTGATATTCATCTGAATATAACTTTTTTAAAACACACTTCACGGATTGGGGGCTGTCTTGAGTGTCTTGCCGACTGTAGGTTATTATGTCTACAGTAGGTTCATAACTATAGATAACAGCCCAGCCTAATAAGATCAAAAGTACTTTAATTAATTATATTAGAAAAAAATCATTTAAAAAACCATACAAAGGAGAAAGTGCCATAATGTAAATGATCTCATCTCGGCATGATGCTAGCAGCTTCCAGCACTGATAAGAGTGATAAGTACCAGTAACTAAGTAGATACAATTTATTGCACCACGAAACAAAAATTCAATAACCACCAGCACCCAATCTTAGTTACTCAAAGGAAATTAGCTTTGTAATTGTTACGAAAGCTGATAAAATACGTTAAGTACAACGTCACCAGTCAGGAAATATATCAATAGCTCTGTACATATTACAACATATGGAATCAGATTAAATAAGAGATTGGCTATATAATGCTAAGCCTCAATAACTATTGTGTAAACGTTATCAAACAATTGCACCTGCTCCAGCTAATCTTATTGGAGCATAGCACCCGTTCCTGATAAGAGTGCAGTGCCCCGGGGCCCAACTACTTCCTATATTAATAATAAATGAAGCGTGACTTCAATTATTATTTATACTTTTGCTATAACTTTGCTTTCTTGAGGCTTATCAAGACATAAAAACTTGCTTAGCCTCCCCACATACAGTCAGCAGCAGAAGTTGCTAAGCGGGCAAAGTGTTCAAAATTGTCTTGACACAATTAACTTTATTGTTAAGAGACTGTCAAGGTAATTTTGAATGCCTCGCCTGTAAGCAGCAACTTTTGCTGCTGACTGTACAAATTTTTGTACAATATTCCACAGTCTATTTTGTTTTTTGATTTTTTTTATAGATTAACTAAGAGTTCCAAATTATAAAATAAAACAACTGCTCCTGGGTCTCAGGAGACTATTTAATTTATAAGTAATTTTTATTGTAATTGTTATTTTAATCTTGTCCATAAAATTTGTATTGTGTGTAATAATATAATGGGTATTGTGTGGACCATTGTTGTCTGTAAATTATTATAATTAAGACCATATTTATAATGACTTAATGACTCAATCCATTATAAATCCACTATCATGTTAGTGCTGTTATGTTTATTTGTGCCCCAATAAAACTTAAGCATTTATAAACCTTAATCAAGCCACAATATTGTTTATTAGTTGTTTACTTATGTCAGATAGGACTAGGTATGTAAATAAATAATTTCAGATAACTTCACTACAATTACATCAAGAGGTTACTCTGTATGGATGTATATTTGTGTAACAGGGGTCATGTAACCGGAAGATAGTAAGGACTACCTCTAATAGTCCGATAAGGCAAGGAAAATCTAAGTAGGTCACTTTTAGTGTAAAGATATTAGTTTACAGCTTAAAGAAAATTGACACAAAATGAAATGAAAGAGCATCTTTTTTGGACAACTCCGAAAGGAGATACGTCGCTCAATACGTCAATTGTCGCCAAAAAGATCAGAATAAGTAGAGCACGAAAATAATGTACAATAAAGTGAAAGGGTAAATACCGAAACGAACTTCCAATATGTCTCGGCCAATGTATTGTTGGAGAAAACGACCTCAATTAGGTTGCTTTACCGACGATATTTGCAATTATAATTGTTAATTATTGATCAGTTGTTGATGAGAAATAAATAAAAGAGAAGTCTTCCAAAACAATCTACAGAAGCGTACTAATTACTGACGGGAATACACATAAAAAACACTCACCGATGCCGGGGACTGCTTTCAATTATATCACTGTCAGCCCCGTGATCCCATGCTTAGGAATTATTACTTAATATTAAACTAACATCGAGTGAACTGCTATGCACAAAATTTATTTACATAAAAGCCCTACACTCGTCCGACAGCCAATCGACGGCCATCATAGATAGCTAGTGTTGTGCAACTTCAAGAAGTCAAGAACAAAAACAATGGCAATAAAATAAAATAGCACGGGGATAATAATTATAGTTCTAAAATATTTTAACTCATCTTTATTAAATTACGCATGAACATGAATGATTTATTTAAAATATATTGAATAAATTATTCAATTGAATGTGCAAAAAGCGGCAGCATTATTTGGAAGTTGGCGCACCTGATTTTGTACCATATCAGTGATATCTGAATGCTTAGAGGAAAAATGAGACCGTTTAAATATATAACTCAAACGTTTTATCCACTGTCATATATGTCATTCTGACACTGACATTTAATCTTAACCTCAAACATCCGATCCGATGGTATTATTTCTCTACAATCTTAATTTTGGATTACATTCAATTAACTAAAATGAAATTAACACAATTTTTACTGAGACGTAATAGACTCCCCAATGGACATCTGTTTAGAGGCAAAGATCGTCTAGTGAAAAAGGTGGAGCCGGTACATTTACGTAAACTGGCACAGAATTTTGAAGTAGAGGAGCAAAATATGTTTTATTTGCGATTTCCCTACCTTACTGAGGTTTGTACTTTATGTAATATCAGTTCATTGATTTATGCAATGTGAAATGTTCATTTCTTACTGTTATGACAAAATCAATGAGCTAATTTCGTTAAAAATAATAATGCAATTTCAATGTAAAAATTCACTTAATATTTTTGTTACCAGGCTGAAAGTGCAGGCCACGCAAAGGCGTTGGGAAATGCTGATAAAAGGAAACAAAAATTCCAGGAGCAATCTAGAAGGATGTTCAAAAATGATGTAACATTATATGAACGTTTTAGTCACCTTCGCGTGAAGGAATCATGGGATTAATTGTGTATTGTACATGTAGCAGCATAAGAGAATAACTTTTGACAACAATTTTCCCAATGTTGTGGAGGTCAATGAAAAACTTAAGCAAAAATCCAATACCATATCCATCAAACTTGGCATTGTGTTATGATTAGTCCTAAATGGGTTTATAAAATACTGGAACTGCCTTGAAGAGTTTACTTGTTATACTGCTACACTAATTATGTATAAGTTTATTTTAATTTAGCCAATAAATTAGTTAATTAGCTTGCATATTTTTTTTATGGAATGACAAAACATCATGTATTGTACATAAATAATAACTTTATTCATGGACATCAAATACATCAATTGTAAATATCTTACAGAATAATATTATCAACTTACATTATCACATTTAGTAGACATTCTCACTTTGCGCAGTTACCATTTTTGATTAAAACATCACCCTCCTTTATGTCCAATCAGCCAAACATTCATGCCTTACAATCTAGTTATTCTAGCAGGCAACAAAAGGATAGCAACATTTGTGTCACTATTTGCAAACAGAAGGGATAAGGGCTCATTTAGATGATGTGAGAACTCGCATGCATTTGTTACATTGCGGGTTTTGATTTGATCGGTCAGTTGAATTGAACATAACCAACAGTCAGCAATTTAAGTAAATTCGCATGCGAGTTCGCGCGCCGTTAAATCAGCCCTAAGACTAACAGAAAAATGTATGATAACAATAAATACAAAGATTAAAGTGCAAGAAAAAATGTTAAAATGCATTTATTATCAGTTATCACCTCTTGATGGCAGAGAGGACAGAAGAGCTAATTCTTATATAAATCTTAACACTAATGTGATAAAGGTTTGTAAAAATTCTTAAAGTAAGGTCTCAGACCATAAATATTAAAAAGATTCAATACAACAAATTTTGCATCTGAGAAAATAACAATTTTTAAGTATATCTAATGCTTTAAGTACACAGTATATGGAGCGAAATTTTATCCAGTCCATAAAGTTTAGTAAAATTTGTGGAAACCACGTGACTTGAAATTGTATGCTTTTACGTTTTACCATGGACATCTAAGACAACATCACAATCATAAAAACAAAACATTCATATAAAGATAAAAATCAAATAACATGTGTCGTTTTTACGTGGGTACTTGTGTCTTGTCACAATGTTAAGTATCAGTTTCCTTTACATACATGACATAAACTTAGATACAAGAGTAAGTAAGTAAAGTTCTGAGTCATGTCATGTAATATTACATGAGTTGCATGCATGCATTTAGGGTGTCCTTAAGTATCATTGATTTAGTGGAATCATTTTGAAGATCATTAAATTAATTATTGCCTTTGCTTGCATTGATTACCAGACTATGTTACAAACTATGCATTACAATTTATACACTGAAAAAACACTTACCCTGGATAGATACCATTAAAATATAATCAAAGCTTAACAAATTCAATTTCGCTTCTTTATAATCTTCAGAAATAAGACATTGTGATCTTACTGAGGAGCATCTCACTGTTGTTCTTGAGAACATTAAAAAACTTAAGACTAAATGTTAAAATAATACTTTTAATATTTCAAGTTGTAATTTACTTGTCTTTGTGAAGTAATACCTATAAAAATCTCTTCAATAATTATTATCAAGTTTTCATATATTCGATATTAAAATTAATTAATATTTTTGGTCCACGCAAAAGCGTCATCTTTGAGGTCCTTCCTGTACAGAGATTTCCCTTGATGTAAGTACTCTGCAAACTGGGAGACGACCGGGTCCCTCATGCAGGACGCCACGGCGATCACCTTGTCCTTCTCATCGAAAAAGAAAATAACGAATTTGAGTCCGGCGATATCGCCGTCTATCATCGTGCTAGCCGGCCGCCCGCAGCCAGCGTAGCGAATAGATTTACCAAATACCATAGTCCAGAAGTAAGGAACTGTTCTTAAAGGCGCTTCCCTCTTTAGAATGTTCAAAGCGGCAACTCGTCCATGGTATTGAGCTAAGCCGATATGTCCTATGCTCATTTGTTTGTTCTCGTAACTGTACACGGGAGCGTACGCGATATCGCCGCCGGCATAAATATGTTTGATATTAGTTTCCAACTTCTCGTTGACGTTAACGGCGCCGTTGGGTTGCAAAGCGATACCGGTATCTTTTAAAAAGTCTGTGTAGTAGGTAGTTCCCACACCCAGAATGAGCATATCAGCTTGCAATGTGGTCCCGTTGGCGAGCTCCACCGATTTGATAACACCATTCTCACCGTTGCATTTCACGATTGTGGTTTGGAAATGGAACGTCACACCGTTCTCTTCGAACAGCTTTTGGAGGCTCTGGCCTATTTCTCTACCAAAGACGAGCCCTAAAGGCGCGTCGTCTTTCCCAACGACAGTCATGGACTTTGCTTTCTTAACGCAAGACGAGGCTATTTCAAGACCGATGAAACTCAGGCCTAAAACCACTACATTCTTATCTCCGCCTTCACCTAAAGCATTCAAAATATCCATTGAATCTTGAAAGTCTCTGACAGTGAATATGTTCTTAAGATCTACGCCAGGTACATCAGGCACACGAGGTTTGCATCCAGTGGCCAAATACAATGAATTATAAGACAGTTTGGAGCCGTTGCTAAGATGTACTAGTTTCGAGTCAGGCTGGACTTTAATGGCTTCTGTGCCTCTGATAACACGAATATTCGATCCATTGTAATATTCCTGTGTCCTTGCTTGGAGTTTCTCAATGTCGGTGGCTGTTCCTATCTTGGACACTTTGATCCTGTCGTAGGGGAGGAAGTGTTCTCTGGCGACGATGGTGATGCGGCCGCGGTAGCCCTCTGCGCGGAGGGTCTCGGCGCAGGTGGCGCCCGAGGGGCCGCCGCCGACGATGACCACGGAGGAGCCGTCCGCGGTGCAGGGGCTGCCGAGGTCTTTGATGCGCTTGTTGCTCTTTAGGTCGCTGATTTTGGCGCGTACCTGAAGCAGAGAGGCGATCTTTATTAGTATGTTGCGAAGGAACGCTTGTTGCATATTTCATCAGGTGCCAACCAAAACTCAATAATTAATAATTAGGTAGGTACTAATTAGCTCCCACAACTTCAGACAGCCATTGTGCATGAACCGCACTAATATTAATAATTTTTATTTAATTATGTTCATGCAATTAGTGAGGTTTGCTTGTCATTTGACTACATACACGGTGTAACATGAGGAAACCGAATAATTTTAACCACGCATTTCTGAGGTCATAAGAAGTAAAAAAAATAATATGAGTTTAGGTCAATTTCGCCAATAAAATTTTTTTTTTGTTTTCTTTTTTCATTTTTTTGAATGTATTTGTACATAAAAAATAAATGTTATTGGTAAACTTGTCACTTAAAATTTATTTTTACATTTTTTTTTCGTAGAACCTACTTTTTGCATAGTGTTACTTGTCACTTTTTGACATCTATCAATAAGGATATTTATACTACGTCCCATAGCAGCAACATCACCATCAAAAAGGCCTTTTACACTATGTAACAATAAAAGCTTGTTTTTTTTTAAATTAATAATATCTCTGAAACTAGGCGAATTTCAAAAAAAGTTTATAGGACATTTTTGTCTCTAAATATGATCAGGAATACGCTGTTAAAATTATTCGGTTTACTCATGTTACACCGTGTATATACATATGTAGAAATCTTTGAAGCCGTTCTATGCACAATGCATATCTTATTCATTTAGGTAGGTTACTGTGAAAAAGTACTACATTGTAAAGTGACTGAGGCCGACAGCACACCTGTAGTTGGGTTACCTTGACATTGTATTCAATGACACACTGCATTTTAGCGTTAATTAAAATATATAGTTATGTTAGAGTTGACGATAATATTTGCACCGATTCCCTAGCTGCATGATTTCTGCCATGGGACATATTTTTAAAACAAAATGAGTTAGGCATACATAGAAACCGCACTACTGGCAATACATGCAAAAATAGGGCTTCATAGTCAGTCAATCGTTTGAGTTTTAGATAGAATATAACCAATTCGATACCAATCGGCCAAAAGGCGGGGCTGTAATAGTTCTACCACAAGTTCGGAACCACAGTGAATCGTGCTAATACATATTAGAATAAGGTTGATTTTTGTATATTTTTTTACAATGATTGAGTTATTGGCTGTCCCCCTGACGATATAAGGCCTTCATGCAGGCAGGGTTAAAAAATGCGTAGTCATGCGACCTAACAACTAAAAGCAACAACGCCAAAGTTTCATTTGTAGGTGCGACTCAGCACGGGATACGAGGCTGAAACCTACTTACATGCCGAGTGAATTGATATAATAATTATGTAACCTAAGGACGTAGGTAGGTTAACTATTATAATACTTTATATCAGTGACAACCCTATAAAGTTTTTTAAATTGACACATGTCATGTCATTCAATAGGATCTACTTGGTAATAGGGTTGAAACATACAGATTTTTGCAATAATGTTAAAACTGTACCTATCTCAAAACGGTTAAAAATATTACCGTGATTAATAAGTACGTAGCCTAAACAATTTCCCGTTTGCTTGAAAATCCTTCGTTCTGTCACAGAATAACTAATAGTACTACCGTACTATTAGTGGTGGGGTAGTGGTGGTGGTGGTGGTGGTGGTGGTTATTAGTGGTGGTTCTGTTCCACCACCTGATATGTAATATCTAACTAAATTAGTCTATTAAACTCGCCGCCCTCAATACGGTATCCTAATACTTAAGTAACATCAATTTCCGTTCATGTTTAAAAGTACGGAAGTACCTATTTGCTGTAGTGACTCTGAAAATAGAATGTAAGACATTGTTTCGCATTTCCGATATCGCAGCATAAAAGACTGCACGTACATAACTGAAATAATTGCCGTCTTTAATCATTTTCATGCTTAAAAGTCTGCAAATTGAGTCACAGAACCATTTGTCCGGAACGAAGTAAACAATCTAACTCATATGCACACGTTCTTGTGATTCAACCGCATTTTATGAGTTATAGGAACGTATTACTCAGTTGAGACGGTCGGGTCGACCTTCAGATTATTGAGTCACCGTTGTGAACTAGTAAACCGCTCCGAATTCGGTCAAACTGACTGACCCTGGCCACATTTCATGGTGATTTGACAGGTGTACTTGATACAGGGCATACCAACATGGATACTCTGTTACATATAATAATAATACAGGTTGGGCCAAAAATACGTTGGCAAATATTTTTTTGTAATATTTTTCTTACACTTCTTTTACAAAATGACAAATTAAAACTACCTACAATAATCTAACTAAAGCAAAACGTATAATCTACAAAAATGACAAAATATTTTTTATTTGCTTTGATTTTTAGCTTTGATATCGAAACATAAGCACAGAATAAATAATAGTACTAGGTACAGAAGACTCACTCTCTAACAAAACGCGTCTGTTACGATCAGCACAGATATATATGGCCGCTAGGTGGCGACAGCGCCACGCGCGGCTTATGTCTTTCCCCAAAATTGGAGTGGAACGGATGTACTTTTAGCTACCTATAGCAAAGCGACGAAATCGCGGAGTGAGCTCGCTTGACATAAGCAAGTAACGTAAGTAAGTAAATAAAACGTTGATAAATGATAATATTACCTAAACAATATGCCGCAGCATCAAACATTATCAACGCTAATCATGAAATTTGACATTGTAGATATAAAAGTACAGAAATAAATTTAGCACCTACGACAAAGTTGCAGTCATTCTTTAAATTGAGAAAACACTTCCTCAAATATTTATCTATATTACGTTTATGTTTAATTTTTCAGGAGCAGGAGGGCCCAGGTTCAAATACTGGTAAGGGCATTTATTTGTGTGTTTATATATTTTGTATTTTAATGACTACATATTCGGTATTCGTCTATTTCTATCCTAAATAATCAAATTATAATGCAGGCTGTACCTACAGTCGTACACACTCGTCGAGAGCCTTTTGCGACGCGTCGCGAGACGAGACCAATAATAAATAACGATAAACGGAGCAGGGCTATAACCGCGAAATTCGAAGTTCGCAAATTGCGGGCATTTTTCTCTGTCACTCTAATTACGCCTTCATTGGAGTAACAGAGAAAAATCCCCGCAATTTGCGAATTTCGGTTTTGGCGGTAGCCCCTCAGTATGTACCCACTCGTTCTTGGTCTGTCTCGGGGTGTATCGACGAGTTGTACAGCCGGCATATAAGACAGTTCGTTTGAATGAGGAAAAAATAACATTTTCCTTGTTTACTATGTTAGACAATAGATAGACACATTACCTAAACTACTGATTAGGTACCTACCTGTCAAGTTGCAACTAAAACTATCTAAGTATCTATTGAGTATGTGTACAGTCAGCAGCAGAAGTCGCTATACACTCCAGGTGCTCAAAGAGAGGTAAACGTTTAAACTGTCAAAAAGTTGTTGACTGTCATGGTAGTATTTACTTGTGAGCGCTCAACGTGTCACAAATATGTTAACAGTCGCTATTCATTAATTTCTACACTTACAACAAGTCATTGATACCTTAGCTGTCAAAAAACCAATGGTATCTAAGCGGTCAACGTGTCAAATATATCTGAACAATATGGAAAAATAGACTTTAAAGCATACAAGTATGGTCGAATATTGAATAAAAGATAGCCATGCTAATTTCAGGTTTGCGTTTTGACAATCATCGAAAGCAGTACAGTCTTGTCATCACATACATCTATCTCACGTTTTGCCCTTCAACCATTTGACAGGAGCCTCTCGGTCAACTTACTGCAAACTATTTCTTTTAACAGAATCGTCAAGACGAATGACACATAGCAAAAGCTAACTGAAGCCGAATTTAGAGCCAATTGTCAAGGCACGTCGTGGTCTCAGTAACAGGCGTTTGCTTTTCAAAGCAGAGACCGCGGGTTCAAATCTCAGTCGTACGCACCTTAGGTCAAGAAATGAATGCTCAAAAAACGTTGTAGAGGGAAATGCTAGGAACACAATTTTTGACTCCGTAACTTTGTTTGGACTAGTTAGGAGGTGAACATATCAAAAGTCCCCGGCTTTAGCCCCGCTGCTGGGGGGTAGAGGGGGGTAAGAAGGTCGATTTTTTCGGTTTTTCATTGATATCTTGGAAACTTTGCGTCTTAGCGACATGACTACTAAGACAAACCGAAAGCTGATAAAATTAGTTACAAGTTTTATCCTGTCAAGTTTTTCGATATCATGAATAGTTTTTGAGATACCCGCTCTTGAAAGTTTATTTAGGGATTTTAATTTTATCTTGATATCTACGTCAGTGAAGCTGTTAGGCCATGTTTGGTATCATTTTCGTATAAATCGGGGGTGCTGAATTCATTTATGGTATCACATTGACACCATTCCGAAGTAAAACCAAAATTTAAAAATAAATATTTTTTTAAATCCCTCTTCACGCTTAAACCGCTGAACCAATTTCGTTGAAATTTGGTATAGAAATAGTTTAAATCTCGACACACGACATAGGATAGTTTTTATAACCAAAAGCATCTTTTGAGGGTGTGAAAAGTGGGGTGGAAGTTTGTATGGGGAGTCAATAACCGCTGAACCGGTTTAGATGAAATTTAGGACGGAATAAATCTGTGATTTAGATGAAAGTGATACCAAACATGACTTCAAACCTTACCTTGAGCAGTATTAACCTCAGGAATTCAGTTTCGTCGACGAAGTTGAATTCCCCCCATACTCCATTTCACAACTTTAAAGGATGATTATTGAGATAAAATGTATCTTATGTCCTGTCTTGGGACTCGAAATATCTGTATACCAAATTTCAATTAAATCGGTTGAACGGTTTAAGCGTGAAGAGGAATTTAAAAAAAAAAGGTATTTGTTTAAAGTTTATATGTTTTTTCTTAGGAATGGTGTCAATGTGATACCAAAACTGAATTCAGCACCCCCGATTTATACGAAAATGATACCAAACACGGTCTAGCAGCGTCACTAATGTAGATATCAAGATAAAATTGAAAGCCCTAAATAAACTTTCAAGAGCGGATATCTCAAAAACTATTCAAGATATCGAAAAACTTGACTGAATAAAACTTGTAACAAATTTTATCAGCTTTTGGTTTGTCTTAGTAGTCATGTCGCTAAGACGCAAAATTTCCAAGATATAAGTGAAAAACCGAAAAATGAGACCTTCTTTCCCCCCTCTACCCCCCAGCACCCGGGCTACGGCCGGGGACTTTTGATATGTTCACCTCCCAACTAGTCCAAACAAAGTTACGTAGTCAAAAATTGTGTTCCTAGCATTTCCCTCTATAACTTCTTATTGCTTGGCCTACCTAGAGATTATACAGCTTTTTGTTTTTTTTTTGGGTTTCATTTCTATTATTAATTTGTGTCTTCTGATTTTATGTTAATTTCGCATTAGTTTATATAATTTTTGAAGATAATGTCACATGTAGCGTAGGTATGTACGACTTTCTATCAGTACGTTGTAGGTTTGAACCCGCAGTGGGCGTTACTTAGATTACTCCTGTGCGGAATGCCATTTGATATTTACTACTCAAAAATCACGTTTGTTGTATGGGAGCCCCACTTAAATCTTAATTTTATTCTGTTTTTAGTATTTCTTGTTACTTATTATAGCGGCAACAGAAGTACATAATTTGTGAGAATTTCAACTGTCTAGCTATCACGGTTCCTGAGATACAGCCTGGTGACAGACGAACGGACGGACGGATGGATGGACAGACGGACGGACAACAGAGTCTTAGTAATAGGGTCCCGTTTTACCCTTTGGGTACGGAACCCTAAAAATGCTGGTCTCTTCGAAAACTGACTAAATTAAATTAAAGGATATGAAAACAATGCATTTTATTAATTTCAGACATCATGTTTCATAGTAACATTTATTGCTTAAGACCTACACAATCGATATCTAAATAGAAATAGTCTTAGTTTTATTTTTCAAAACGTTCGGGGTTCGATTCCCGAGCTGAGTACACATTTTTTTAAATGTATGAATGCAGTTTTTCGTGTTACTAAAATCGATGACATGATTCCTAAGAAGAGATCGGTGTATATCTTATAGTATCAGATTTTCCCATACTGGCCGATCTAAATGGGCCACCCTGTATAGTCTATTTTAGTACAATAAGTGGGCTAAATAAATATATTAACATAGGTATATAATATGATCAACGGTTTGGAAGAACAGCCGCATATGACAGTTAAAATAAAAAAACCGATCATTCTAGTAGAACCTACTTATTTATTGAATAAGTTTGACACTTAACGATAAAATACTTCTTTAAGAAAGGAGGTGTCAATTCGTAGTGCTACAGTATTTATTTTAAAGTTAAACAGATAAAATGTTGATGCTTAGTTACCATTGAAATAACAACTGCTTAGCAACTGGTGGCACCCTGGCTGCTGACGTACGTGATTGGCAGTGCGTGTAGGTATTAATGACAGCAGCTTGAATTTGATTGCTTAGTTACCACTGACTTTTTAACCGTTATTGTCATTGTGATTAAATAAGGGTGTATGTATTAAAGAAAAACTCAGAAGTTAAGGTATTTGTGACGAACTGAAAGCCTACGTGAAAATGACATCTTAGATGTCCTTATTTTTGTGACGATTGAAGTGTATATGTTTTCTTGGACACCTTGCCCGCTCAGGTATATCTGCTGCTGACTGTACTATTACTATTACTTTGGCGTCACCGGGCGGCTATTAAGTGCCACATTCGATATTTCAAAATTTCACGTGTATTTTAAGGTATATTGTGTAAGTACTAATGGGAGATGGAGCTTTGCTCGTAAAGCATATAAAAACTCAAAAATGCACGTTTTCCCAGAGATAAGACCTAGCTAGATCGATCTTTCTCCCCCGAAAACCCCCATACGTCAAATTTCATCGAAATCGTTAGAGCCATTTCCGAGATCCCCGCAATATACAAGAATCGCTCGTTTAAAGGTAAATACCACTTTTAACCTAGGTGCTGCATCATTGTTTATTATAAAACGATGAACAAAAAAAGGCAGTGTGTGAACATGACATCATTGGCTACTAAACGTAGATGAGAATGGAACGGAGATGTACAATTGAAGAAATGTAAACCTTATGTATTTCTATTTTAAGTTCAAATTTCTTCAATGTTGAGTCTCGAGTTGTCAACTTCTTCCCGCCGTGTACAGTGAGCAGCAGACGTTGCTAAGCGGGCGAGTTCAAAATTACCTTGACACGCTCTTATGCTCTTAATAATAAAGTCGCATTAAGATCATTTTGAACATCTGGCCCGCTTAGCGACTGTACCGTTAATAACAGGATGTAGTGATTTTTATGATTTTATAAGCCATCTGACAACTGCAACACAAGGACGTTTAGGATAAAAAACCGGGCAAGTGCGAGTCGGACTCGCGCACGAAGGGTTCCGTACCATAATGCAAAAAAAAACAAAAAAAAGCAAAAAAACAAACGGTCACCCATCCAAGTACTGACCACTCCCGACGTTGCTTAACTTTGGTCAAAAATCACGTTTGTTGTATGGGAGCCCCATTTAAATCTTTATTTTATTCTGTTTTTAGTATTTGTTGTTATAGCGGCAACAGAAATACATCTGTGAAAATTTCAACTGTCTAGCTATCACGGTTCGTGAGATACAGCCTGGTGACAGACGGACGGACGGACGGACAGCGAAGTCTTAGTAATAGGGTCCCGTTTTACCCTTCGGGTACGGAACCCTAAAAAATAATAGGGTCCCGTTTTACCCTTTGGGTACGGAACGCTAAAAAAATAGCTCCCCGAGTGGCTCAGAATAAGTTTTTGGTTGTAAGTACTTTTATTTTAGCAGACATCTAAGTAAATATAAATCCAAATCATATTGTCCCACTCTAATAAGTTAGTATTAGTACTTATGTAATAAAGGCGAAATTGGGGTTAGCCCAATTTTCAATAAACTGTAACATTGATAACGGGGTATGGCAATCAGGGCTCGGTACCGGCACAGAATAAATAATAGTACTAGGTACAGAAGACTCACTCTCTAACAAAACGCGTCTGTTACGATCAGGGCCGCTAGCCAAGGTTACAATCGCTATCGCTTCGACAACGAAAAGCTTAATGTCTCTCTGTCACTCTTCTGTATAAGTGCGACAGTGACAGTTGCGTTTCGATCGCTACCATAGACATAATATATATATAGACGGTGTCTCAGCGAGCTGTCACTGTTGCCACTTTTGTTTAGTGTACGATTAACAATTTAACACCACCTTGCTGTAGCCATGTCGATAAAGTCATATCGATAAACTATCGACATTTCTTACAATTTTAATTTTACTTCAAAGGTTAGACGATATCTAAAATGAACAAAAACGCTTTTATTCTTTATTGTGGTTATCAGATCACAATTTTATCGTCACGCCCCAGCAGGGAACCAAGAGAAAGTTCAGATATTTAATTAAATAGTCTCGTTTCTACTATACAACCTAAAATAAATAATTAATTTGAGCTATGCTTTTGTTTCGTCCTGTTGATCGCGGAGAGCTGTGATTGGTCAATTTCATTATAGTTGACTAAACTGTATCGTAATGAATATTATAGTTGAGTTGGGAGCCCACACATTAAAAATACCCAATTGAAGTTTGGTATATGAAATCTTAATTCAAGAATTATAGTCGACGAGTAGATAAATACATAAATACCTACTAAGATATGTGTTCCGCAATAATTGAAATATTTTATTATATTCTAATATATTTCTTATTCATTAGCATTTCAATTATGTATATGTTTAACGAAGATATTGAAGCTTCAATTAATAGCTATTTCGTTCCGCTGTGTAGCGTTTATCGATATATAGCATGATTAAAATCGACTTTTCACATCCCTAAAAGAGCACACATACACGTTTTTACGCACACATACACAGCCTGGATGCATCAAAAAAGGCAACACTTGACTTGAAGTTCACCTTGTTAACAGTATTGTTGTCCTTTTTTGACAAATGGCATTTTAAAAGAGCGAGGAGAGAGAAATGATACTAGTTGCTGCGCCGTCAAAGAGAACAGAAAACGTAGGGGCCTTGATCGCTACGGAGCGTTAGCGATTGGCTGGTTGGCTACGCGGCCTGGACAGATATGGCCGCTAGGTGGCGACAGCGCCACGCGCGGCTTATGGCAAACCCCAAAATTGGGGTCGAACGGATGTACTTTTAGCTACCTGTAGCAATGCGACGAAATCGCGGAGTGAGTCACACCTGATACCGGTTTTTTTTTAATAACCCAAAATAGCCCAATATTGTTAATTATTCTATGCTCTTTACGTAGGACTGAATCAATGTATTTAGGTAACAACTTCGCATTATTAGACTGTTCCATTAAAAATAAATAATAAACCAAAGAATGAAAAAGAACGTAATAACACCGGTATTTTCTGTATGCAGAAAAAACCGGTTGCGAGCCTTGATGGCAATGAAATGACTTTCTTACTTATCATGAGAACTGAAAGATATCATTTCGACGAGACGCCATATCAATCGTAATCAATAATCACACTGATAAATTTAATGAATTGGCATTTTTTATCTATTATAATCTTTTATAGATTAAATTGTTTAATCTCGTCTCTATGCCCAGACAGATATTTACCTAATGTGTATTATTATATTATCCTTAATTACTAATATTATTTAAATGCGAAAGAACTCTGTCTGTTGACCGTATGGTTTAGTCTGTTTTGTCAACCGTTTTGATTAATCGAATTTAAACTTTCGTGAGACATACTAACTTTAATGACCAGAGCGCGGAATTCTCGTAGCATTTTTGAGCTGTCATAGCGACTTCTCGTTTATCGACTTCCGATTATAGGTACATATTATGTATGTAGGTATATCGATAAATACAGAAGACAATCTCCTCCGGGGGAGTTACGAGGTTTACAACTTTAAGTATTGTTGTCCAAGGTAGCAATTACTAATTTTCTTGAAATGGAGTTACGAGGTTTGCGACTTAAGCCGACGGTATGTATAATCGGAAGTCGATAAACGAGAAGTCCCTATGACAACTCAAAAATGGTACGAGAATTCCAGGCTCTGTTAATCACTCATGCATTGTCAGTGCTTGAAAATGGAGACCTCTTAGGCTCTCTATTTTTGTATGGGATTTTGAACAGCACGCCAAGCGGGACGTTTTGGAAACTCAAATCCCATACAACATGACACTTAACGCGCACGTCACGTCACGTCACGCTATCGAATGAATTTACACTAGGAGTACAGGTACAGGTACAGAAGGTAGTTTTATATTTATTGTCTATTAGTTGTGTGAATGCGTATCATGGGCGTACGCAGCATTTTTTAAGGGGTGGGGCAGAAGTAGTTGAGGCTGGGTATGTTGTAACAGGTTCGGTTAATCTGCCCAAAAAATCTTGGCTTATGGTCAGAGACCAGGGTGGGGCAACTGCCCCACCTTGCCCCACCGTGGGTACGCCTATGATGCGTATCATAAGTGTATTCTTATTTACAACAATCTACCATCAGAAATTAGGAATCTTGAAGGCAAGGAATTCAATTGTACCCTTAGAATTTGGTTCCAAGATCATTGTTTTTACAACATGAAAGAATTTTTGAATTATAAAAACATGATAACATGAAATATGTATTGATTTTTAATTTTAGGTTTTCTTATTATTTGGCATAATTTTAACTTAACATTGTTCATAAATTAATGTAAATGTATAGTGTATATAGCTAATTAATGTACTTTGTAAATACCTACATATATGAATGCTGTCGAATATAGTTTTAAAAATAATTTGCATGCTGTCATGAGATAGCGGATTAAGGTGGATCATTACTAACCTAAAGTTAAGACCTGTAACTAACCCTTTTTCTGCAAATAAATATGAATCTGAATCTGTAGTATTTAATACAGAAAACTCAAAAATGCGCATTTTCCCAGAGATAAGACCTAGCTAGATCGATTTATCTCTTCCAAAAACCCCCATATAGCAAATTTCATCGAAATCGTTAGAGCCGTTTCCGGGAGCCCCGAAAAAAAATATATATAAATAAATAAACAAGAATTGCTCGTTTAAAGGTATTAGATATATTGATAAATAATTATTATGGGAACAGATCCGTTCCCAATATTTATGTAGACTTGTAGAGGGTAGCAATGGAATAAAAGAATGCCTCGATACGCCCTCTCACGATCCTCTCAGTTTTAATTAAATTCCTTCACGTAATACCCTGTGCTTTCTTATATCCCCGAGGTCGATCATTTCAGGCGTTCCTAGTAGAAGACAAAAACTAACTCAATTTGGTGTACCCTGTATATCTATATAGAGTATAGGTACCTACTTAAGTCCAGAAAAATATTCATTTCCGCGTAGTCAGGGAACCATACAATTTTCCCTACATGGTTTTTGAAAAATCAATACGTGTCTATATATCACTTAGAAATGAGTAAGGTGCTCAACATTTTTATAGGCTGTTGGTGATTTATTAACTTAATTGTCTTGATTATGTATGTTGTATGTTTCAGGGACGATAAGTTCTTGAGGTTACCTACAATGGACTAGTCCAGTCCCTCGTCGTACCCATGTAGGTATAGTTCGTAGGTTTCTAATAGAGCCCGAGCTAATCCTATTGTCTATTGTTAAGTAAAACTGCTCGTGCCACGTGCCACAACCACCTGCATAAAAACCTGAGTACTTCGGTTACCGAGTGCCGGCAAGCCGAACACTACAGAACCAGTCTAAAATGTGTCATCGAGATGCGTAACAAAGGCGCGTTATCGGAGACCGCACGTACACTGGTTTTTTGAGCGTTGGACTAGCCCGCGCTCCGGCTCAGGTGCCAAATAGAATAAGTATGACCCTTTTTTGCAGGAAAGTAGCACGTGCGGTTTTACTTAACAATAGACAATAGGATTAGCCGCCGGGCTCTGTTATAAAGCTACGAACTTCGAGTATATGTACTATTATACAATCGATTTCCGCCTCTGACCTGCCATGTCATGTCAACAACATTGTGACCTCTACCAAGACTACTTGACAAGTATTGATTAAAATGAAAGACAGGTAGGTATTACACCTTTACCTGTATTATTAAGGTCAGGCCAAAATTATATGTTAAATGTTTAACGCTGCCGGCCTGTTTGTTTGGATTGGAGGAACAATCAGATGAAAAATTCTAAGATCTGGTGCAAAATGGCAGTTTTTAATTTGGAGAGGAATGTGATGATGATGGTGATGAGTAACAAAGTAGATGGGTACCTACTTAGGTACACCAGTGGCCTATTTTATAAAGCTACAAGTTACAATTTACAAGCGGAAGTCTCGTTCTGACACATAGGGTTAGAAAGAGACTTCGGCTTGTAAATTGTAACTTGTAGCTTTATAAAATGGGCCACAGGTATAGGGTGACTGGACTACTATAGTTATTGGGCCCTCCATAGTAATTATGAAGAACAAATTAGGTCCTCGGAAAGTAGAAAAGTAATTGCTCCTCTATACGATGGGCCAACGGACACATTTATGCGTTAGATGAAGCAAGTGATATTGCTATCTCATTCTACCGCGTAGCTGCGTCCCTTGGAGTGGCCGGCGTTGGCCGATCGCGTAGAGAAGCCATAACTGACTTTCGCAAACGCTCTCGGACCATATGAGAAAAACTGGAGAACTGTATAGTTCGTTTTTTTTAGCATTAGAAAGAACTCCACACTTGCAGTTTTTGTCAGGCTCTTTAATTGTTAATAATTATTGAATTATTAAATGTAGCATGGTCAATACATATAATTTACTTGAAATTATTACCGCTAAAAGTGCCGGATTTGGAAGTTTTGGAACCACAAGCTTACTTCTGCGAAGTTCTTTCTAATGCTAAAAAAACGGACTATAGGCACCTACCTAGCATTAAATCTTATGAACTACTATACTAGAATAAGTCCGGAATTCGCTAGAAATCAACAAATATTCGAAACATGCCACAACGGGGACAGACTAATGTAGGTATGATATATTATATTTTTGTGAACATGAGTGTTGCGAATGTGAATGCAATAAGTTAAAATTAGACACGATCCGTCGTCTGTCTGACGGCATCATCATCAGAGGGCCAACCGCGAATCACGTTCGACGTGTTGCCTTCCTGTCACAACTTACGTACGAATTTACAAGTGCGACAGAGAGCCAACACGTCGAACGTGGTTCGCGGTAGGCCATCTGAACAATCCCGTTCAACGTACTCGTAAACACTATTCGAATAATAAAATACGAAAAATGCGAAATTATGCTAATGGTCCACGGCCAAAAGAGCTTTCTGGCTCATACTCGTAGCTTATTGATTTGGCTACGTCTCTGTCTCTTAAGTCACTTAAATAACCTTATTTTATAGGGTCAAACGCTTACGCTTTAGTTTGGTTTGGTTGCCTTGGTTACATATGTCTGTCTCTTGGGTAACGTAAGTTAAATTGACCCAACAGGGGGTTACTTTGGCCCACTTAATTAGCACATATAGGTGAGTCTAACAAAAAAAATAAAAACATGGATAATGAAACCTGCACCAAATTATTCCCAACGGCCAAAGATACCCTCTCGGTACAATAAAACCAGACCCGATATTAAGATAAGTATTTCTAAACACTCGTTTTCCAGAATGTATGTTTAATAACTGGTTTTTAGGGTATAGTAGCCATTTTGCAAAAAAAATGATGAAAGTTTCGTCGCTTTCGTTCGCATGGAACAAGCATTCTACGTGGAAACTAGAAATAACTATAATCGCTATTTTACGAACTATTCTTATTAGTGATGTCATTGTGTGAGCTGTGAGCTAATCTAATCTGATACTGTCTGACTAGGTTTTGGATTTTTTGTAGATTAACATTTTCGAGCGCGGTACATTCAAAGTAAGATAGGAAAAGGAGGGAAACGATTGTGACTAAGGGTGGTATTCCACCTATCCAATTTCTTTGTCCAATGTGTATTACGTCTCACATTTTGCTTTAATGAGAGAGTGAGACGCACTGACATTGGACAAAGAAAATGGACAAGTGGAAACCACCCTAAAAGAGTCAATTAGGACGCGTTCTAAACGCTTGCGGTTTGCGACAAGCGGCGCGGGCACCGGAGCGGCGAGTGGCGGCCGCCGCCGCTGCCGTAGTCGTCCAAAACAGATAAATTCAGTAAGTAAGTATGACAGGACTACTTAGTGCCGGGCGGCGCGAGCGGGACTCGATCACGATGACTTAAACGAATCTGAACAGCGGCGTCCAGATTGCGGCCTTATGCTTATGAAATTATGACTTCTTACAAGACGGCAGTTAAGCCGTGATAGGTAAAATATGACATACCTAACTTGGATTTTATGATAACCAGTACCTACATGTCACATAAGATAACGCGCAAGATATTATTCACAGCATATTTCCGTAGTACTATTGTTAGTCAAAGTTTTTTGCAGCTTAATTGCTAATAACAGGTATATTAGTCAAGTCAATTCTACCATAGTATGAGGGCCGTGAAAATCGCAATATTAGCGTTTCAAAATACCGCATAGTAACCCTCCACTATTGCGATTTTAACACGGTTAGATACGTGGTGAGCGAGACAGTGTATAGCGATGTCTCTCGTGCTCACCCGGGCGGCGTAAGGCGGCCTTCACGAAATGCTGATCTGCAGCATTTCGTGAAGGCTGCCTTACGCCAGCCGCAACGGAGATGGTATTTATGCATTTAGGATGGGAAGCTGTTTATTTGTGCATGCTAATAAACATACCCAACCTTACTAGAGACCTTATATTATTGTCACCGGGACAAAGTACAAAATCGGTAGGAAATTAAAGTTTGAATGTACTAATACCTACTTCAGTCAGTATAATAAAAGTCTTTAACTCACCTTAACTTCTCCTTTTTCCGTAACCGTAACCTTGTAGCACGGCAGCGAATCGAAGCCAGGAAACTCTTCAATATCCCCCGTCTTAATGTTGAAGCAAGCTCCATGCCACTGGCACCTTATCCTCCCGTCTCCAAGAGCCCCAGACACCAGCGGAGCCCCATAATGAGTGCACTTAGTGCCCAAGGCACTGAATTCTCCATTCTGTTTCACAAGCAGGACTTTTCCTTCATCTCCAATGTCAAAGACTTTCATTTCATTGTCTTTCAAGTCATCTTGATTGCAGACAACTGACTCTACATAGTTACTGGTTGATTCCAAGCGGGATATGGTGCCAGCTAAAAAATAATATATTGTTACCTACTATAGGCTGTACCTTTTAGTAGTAGGTATTTAAATAAAAGTAAACAAACAATTTGTACATTTATTGGTTAGCCGACCAAAATACAAAACCGCCTGGATCAGTCACTGAACGACCTGACTTTAACCTACATTATTTGATCATGTAATGTTTTCATGTGAGGGTAGATTTTGTTTACTTTTTTTTTAAATAGTTACTTAAAGATAAAAGAGTATAGGTTTTGTATTGAAATCAGACAAACCTGTTCTGTTTTTTTTTGTTCTGATAATTTTATTAACCAATTCTTCATACTGTCTCCTGGGTCACTTTTTGTATTAATTAGAATATGGTTTATGGGACAGATTAAAAAAAACCAACTGCTTCCAATAAAAAATTACTGAAATGAATACCAATTAATTTTTTAAGCTAGGTTTATCAGTGTGGCAAAAAAAAAAATTTTGGGGTATGCGGTAACAATAAAAACTATGCATATTCATTAATCATAAGTGGGTAGATATCCTTTATGATGTGTACGTATCAATTGTTTTGTAACTTTAGTAACACTTCAACACTGAAACAGGTATTAAGGTTTGCAATTAACACTGAATCATATTAAAGTCGCGGTCACGGCCGTCACAGATGCTTATTCTGTTTACCTACTTTTTAATTACAACATAATTATAAACAAAAATAATAAAAATGTAAGTACTCACGTCTTTCGTTGGTTTCCCTGCTTGATGTTGTGTTTATATTACAAGTGCGCGAAAATGAAGTACCCATTTTATTAGTATTTACTACCGAACCTGTGAACCAATATTGTTTAAACTAATAAGAACAATTTGAATTTCGCTCTATTTTTCTTACACCTTCATAAGATATACGATAGGAATTTGATCAATTAGGTCAGTTGTAACAACAACTTATGTAGAATAAAAAGCGTAGTGTGTAATATCTATTCGTAACATAAATAAAATTAAGGGAAAGGAATCACCTTGAACAATACGTCTAACGACCTTGTTCAAGAAACCACTTCTGCAAAATACGACCATTTTAAAAAAGTGGTACGCAGCTGTCAAATGATTGTCACTTTTTCTGTTGCCAGCTCAATCGTCTTAGCCCGAGTTCAGGGAAAAATCATTTAATTAAACCACAACAGCCGAAGCCACCGTAGTTGAGTTGATTGTAGCCTCCAAAAATGTTGTGGTAACGACATTTGTAAGTGTGTGAAGCCACTTTCACACACTATAGTGGTTTTGGGCTGATCAGGCTGATAAATTTTGATCTCTGTGACTTCACGAACAAGATAGTCCAGCTTGTCTTCTAGGGTTTTCTACGGTGGAGGGGCTTGACTGACATTCGTAGAACGTAGAAGTAGACGGCGGTACTGACATTACGAAATTTTTGTGCCGTTGCAGACTACGTATTTTATAGTCCTTGTAGATCAATCGGTTTTATATCAAGTTTCATTCAGAGTACCTGTTCCTATCAGGTGGGATTAATAAAATGTCACCTACTCCAAATCCTGACATTCTATTTATATTAAATTAATTGAAGATTAATTTTAAACCAGCGTTTATAAATAAAGTCGGAGCAAGCTACCTCTGCATGGCCTTTGCAATGATTAAGTGCGGCAATGTCATGATTATTGACAAAATATTATGGAAATATGACGTCTATATTGACTATTGACTCCTATGGTCTATTCAAGTCGGTGCAAAATTGGCTTAGACAAACTTCACAAACTCTAATCTCATTTTGATCTCATTCGTCGGCATCATGTCGACGTGATATCGACATCGAAATCTGGGTAAATACAAAAAAAAGGCTGGTAGCATTAATGCATTCAAATTAAATATAAAAAATAATATTAAAATGAACGCATCTTTGTAAAGATCTCGAGAAGCGTTCGAATACTAATGCATAATATCTATTTATCTTAAAAATGACAACAATAAAAAATAATTAACACATATTTCAAAATGCAATTTTATTTATTTTAGTTGTAAAGTTAATTATTTATGCATTTTCCTAAATATTTCTTCGGACTCAGTGACAAGACATTAGTAAATAACTTGCAAATGATATTGACATTTTGTGTTGTACGTTCATAATGTCACCAGTCTACTGATTATGGTGGACGTGGCCTAGGTGGTGAATATTTTTTGTTGTATTATGTTTTCATCATCGTCATAATATAATAAGGAAATGTCTGAAGCGATTGTGCCCAAGGGTCAGCCGACTCCCGGCGGCGACCCTGAAAAGAAGGGGTGGTTGTTCAAGTGGACAAATTACTTAAAAGGTTATCAGCGAAGATGGTTCGTGTTATCGAATGGATTGTTATCTTACTACAGGTAAACGCTACAAATTACTCTATTGTTATTCCTCTTCCTATAATAAGAAATCTAAGTGTTAGCTTGTAATATGTTTTATAATCGGTATAATTCAGATACATAGTAAGTATTTGGTTCATAGTTTTTGCTTATCATTTTCACTCTAATGACATTCCAATGTTTTTTCCTATATTTAGATAAAACATAGCTAAATGTTGACAGTTGTGAAGTTTTCTATATTAGGTCGCAGCATCCGTAGCCCGATTATGCGGCAGTATGGGCAACTGCTGTGATTAGGCACTTGTTATCAGTAATTGATAGGCTATGCATGGGCATCCTTCACTGCCCATTACTCAGTTTCTTGGCATGTTAATGAGCATTTATTATGATCTATAAATTTATTTGTACTTGCAATTGGCAATGAGATTGTTACGGAGATTGTAATTTTATTAACTATGTAAATTATTTGAAATTGAAAAGGATTCCTAGTTGACTTTGGAACTCTAAAATAGAGCAAAATAACAATGAAAAGTATAAAAGACTTGATTTTGTAAACAGTACTTTGGTATTTGTTTAACCTTTTGAACGCCAAATGGCGCATCCATTTGCCGTACCACTGACGCCATGAGGTAAAATTTAGTTTTGTGAATAAACAATGCCAACCTAAAAGTGGGGTGTGTTTCAGTAGATTTTCATTAAAAAACGATCGACGTCAAATGCCCATTTTGCGTTGACGTCAGTTGCCGTCTATGGTGTTCAAAAGGTTAATATTTAGGTGAGTTAACCTGACCTATATCTCCCACACCTTAACCTTTTGTTTTGGTTTGTTTAGGTTTCTACATTTACAGTCCTATATTTAGGTAACATTATTTAATTTATTTCAGGCCTCCTCCCACATTTCTATACAAAATGTATAATATATTTATAAAAAAAAAATATCTTTATTTCAGAATATAAAAAAATTCCATACAATATTGTTAGTATCATATCATTAGTATCATTACAGCTACATGTTAGTAAGTACCTACATTAAAATTAATCATTATCATTATACATATGGGTAAATAATTGACACAATGTTTTGACAATTAACAATGAGATCAAGATTTAAAAATAAATAAATAAATATAGTGTGCCAGTGCAAAATAATTTGGTCATAGCATTATCATTTGCTTGGACCCAGCCAGCAAGCTAACACTAAGATCAAACAAGATGAGTCACAACCATTATCTCTCAACAGCAATTATGTAAGATACATACATACTATCAACTCTTAATTATGCTGCGGCATTGAGTAAAGTCCATTTACACATACATATGCGACATTTCAACCAAACGGTACCATATCGTTGGTTGTCGATAAGGTTGATTTTAAATTGATTGTCAATAAAACTGTACATGTAAATATAGCGCTTCATTGACAACGGACAATAAGTACCCTTTTGGTTGAGAATGGCACATACTTACATAGTTTTTTTGTGATAATGACACAGAGAATTCATTATAAACATTTAAAGGTTGTGACCTTGTGTCAGGGCCTAATACACACGGCCACAGATACTTGATAAAAACATGATCAAAGATAGTTATGCTATGTGTACCTCTTTAACAAAGTTTATATGGGGCATTATCTATGAAAAGGGACCTTATTGTCGATGGCGCTTACGCCGCACAGCGTCGCGCGGCATTGTATTTATATCGGAGCATCATTTATAATGGCGCAATCGACAATAAGGTCCCTTTTCATAGATAATGCCCCATATGGTTTTTTATTACATGTGTGTATCTGTATAAAGATATATTTTTTCATTTTATAATCATTAAAATGTTAACAGATTTACAATTTTTTTGATAAGGGGTTTCCAGTTGATTCCTCCTGCAGTCTCATAATATTGAGTGAATTTCTGAATTTACTCAAGAATCTGAAGTATTTGGAGTTACCTGAATTAAATACACCTTAATTAATGAAATAATTTAACATCTGTTTCAAGTAAAACAAAAATTCTTCTAAACAAAGAGTCATAAGAGCCAACAGGAGTGGTCATTTCTCCATACAAACGTACTCCTCGTTTTCCTCCGTGGTTTTTGAAGCTAGAGCAATGATTTTTTTCAATACAGATTAATATTGTCAATATCTGTGTCGGCCCGTTTCGCTTTTTTTGATATTTTTGTTTTTTAAGGCGCTAGAGCCCTTCAAAAATGGCCAAAATGGCCTAATAGACTATGCCGCATTGAGAGGCGTGGCATTCAAAACTGATATCAATTAGCCAAAAAAGCAAAACTGTCCGACACAGATAATTTCATAATCATTTAGATTTCCAAATTTGGTTACGATTGGTTAAGTTTTGGAGGAGGAAACAGAGGAGTACGAAACCTCGATTTTTGAGATTTTTACGCAGGATTTTTCGCCTTGTCCTTATCGCACTACTTTTAGATGCCGCTTCCGTTAGCGAGACGGGTATATTTACCTAAAATATTAAAAACTCAGCTCCTGTTTCGTCTTAAGTAATTGTCTAGTTATAAAACTTGTCTATAACAATACTAATACCTACTTGTATCTTGGATATAATTATGTTTGGTAGATTAGATAGGCAGTGTTTGGGTTAATTTAATATGAATATTATGATATGCAATTTGATAGTGTTTCTGAAGATACATATAATATTAACTTTTATAAGGAAAATACAATGTCAGACGATGTTATGTATTGCTTAAAACACACAAACATGTTCTAGTTAAGGATATGCTAATTGCGATAATGTCTGCCGCGGCTTGGTTAGCACTGCCGAGAATCTTATCAGCTGTAACCAGTTCCATGCTAATTATTAGGTACACACATAATGAATGGTGTAGATAAATTTAAATTTATTAAAAATATAGAGAGATATAGAATACTTTTGATTGGCACACCTGAGTAAAAGATATAGATAAAGATATAAATAAAAACAATTGATTAAAGATAGAAGGCAATGGGACACTAAAGTTATTAAAAATTATTTATTATAAAAAAAAGAGAATCAGAATTGGTTTATTTTCATAGTTATCGGTTACAATTTGTGTCCCTGCTCCCGTTCGAGTCTCGGGGCAGGCAACAGGCGATTTCATCGCTAAAAAGCGATATCTTTTAGACAATCAGAAAAAGTTACTTCCAAGGACACCATGATTTGTGGTAGCGGTATTGACGACAAATTAAAGTTAAATTTAATTAACTTTATTCCAAGCATTCCAAGACATTTCCGTCAGTAAACAGGAGTGGCAAATTTAAAAAAATGTAGGAGCGAAGAGTTATCGTTACGTAGAAAATTTGTTTTCGCGCCTTTTTCTACTGACAAACTTGTTTCACTGGCTATTTCTATCACGGAACAAATTTCCTTGAATTATTATTAGGTATCCTCAACTCTCAACAAAAACTCAATACCCAATTTGTCAGTAGAAAAAGGCGCGAAATTTAAATGAAGTCGGTCCGATATGGCGGCATTTCGGGAATTCGGAATACAGATATTCACGCCCTAGTTGTCACCTACACAAACCTACACTTGCAATGTCTGATTATACAATCAGACAGGTAGGTAGAGAAATGTAGTTTTGCTACTATTTTTAATTTGTTTGGAATAGGGATTACAGTTTAATGAGCAATGTCATGTGGGGATTCCCTCATGCTGTGTTTATATCAGCTGACTCAACTGATCTCTTCTTTAAGCCTCACGGGGAAGCCCATAAATATAAAACTTGCGGAGGTTGCGGGTTCAAGTCCTGCCGGAAGCATAATTTTTCAATTTTTTCCTTTAATATAAAATTTAGCCCATAAATATATTTCTCAATTAGGATTCCATACTGGTTGACCTTGAATTGCCTTGAATTTAAATAAAGTTATAATCACATTTTTAAGAATCTTCTTCATAATATTTACTATGTATTTTTAATATGTTAATCTGATCACTGTCCTATCCTATTCATTTAAATATTTAAACATACGTCTTACGAACGTTACGGTGCTATGTACACACTTTGTCCTTGTAAAAGTGTAGAACAAAGACTCATTAATTGTAAAAAATGAGTAAAGTCTAAGAGATAAATCTGCGTATTTGACAGCTGATGTAGATGGCTGTACGGCCCCTTACATTATACGGTAACTCTAGTTGTCATTGTTTGACATTCCAATGACCCCCGTATCAATTTTCAGTTTAAAATTAACTAAATAATGTTTTCCAATCGTTCCAGAAATCAAGCAGAGATGGCGCATACATGCCGAGGCACCATCTCTCTCCTCGGAGCCCTGATCCACACGGCGGACTCTTGCACATTCGTGATCAGCAATGGCGGCACGCAGACCTTCCACATCAGGGCGCATGACGAGGTGGAGCGGCAAAGCTGGGTCACCGCGCTGGAGCTGGCTAAAGCCAAGGCCATGTGAGTGAGACAGCCTGACTCAAACCATCTCACTCTAACTTGCACATTCGTGACCAGCAACGGCGGCACGCAGACCTTCCACATCAGGGCGCACGACGAGGTGGAGCGGCAGAGCTGGGTCACCGCGCTGGAGCTGGTTAAAGCCAAGGCCATGTGAGTGAGACAGCCTGACACTATCTCCCTCGCTCTGACTATTGCCGAGGCACTATCTCTCTGCTCGGCGCTCTGATCCACACGGCGGACTCTTGCACATTCGTGATCAGCAATGGCGGCACGCAGACCTTCCACATCAGGGCGCACGACGAGGTGGAGCGGCAGAGCTGGGTCACCGCGCTGGAGCTGGCTAAAGCCAAGGCCATGTGAGTGAGACAGCCTGACACTATCTCCCTCGCTCTGACTATTGCCGAGGCACTATCTCTCTGCTCGGCGCTCTGATCCACACGGCGGACTCTTGCACATTCGTGATCAGCAATGGCGGCACGCAGACCTTCCACATCAGGGCGCACGACGAGGTGGAGCGGCAGAGCTGGGTCACCGCGCTGGAGCTGGCTAAAGCCAAGGCCATGTGAGTGAGACAGCCTGACTCAAACCATCTCTCTCTAACTTGCACATTCGTGACCAGCAACGGCGGCACGCAGACCTTCCACATCAGGGCGCACGACGAGGTGGAGCGGCAGAGCTGGGTCACCGCGCTGGAGCTGGCTAAAGCCAAGGCCATGTGAGTGAGACAGCCTGACTCAAACCATCTCACTCTAACTTGCACATTCGTGACCAGCAACGGCGGCACGCAGACCTTCCACATCAGGGCGCACGACGAGGTGGAGCGGCAGAGCTGGGTCACCGCGCTGGAGCTGGCTAAAGCCAAGGCCATGTGAGTGAGACCGCCTCACTCAAACCATCTCTCCCTAACTTGTTCTTGTAATTATTAGTGGATACGTTCAATTATATTACAAGGAAGTATTAGTGACAGTGACTATCGGACGTTCCACGGCAAAAGGTACCATTGCCCCGGCTGAATATTGGAGCGGCGTTAATAAGAGCGTAAGCGCCAGCCGCCATAAGGTACCTTTCCCGTGGAACGTCACATATAGTTGGTCAAACCAATTTGTCAGTCGTAAGAGCCAGGAAAACTATACTCATCCTTTTCTTTTAGGTGCTAGTACTAGACTAAGAAAAAGATAGTATGAGTCTCTCTGTCTATGATATCTTTACTATTTCATATCTAGTGAATCTCTAATTCGTTTCCCGAGTCGCGCCGTATGAATTTACCTTTCTTACCTAACAATAAAGACATGAGTAATACAAATCAAACATCTGTGGGCAACCAATAGCTAACCTTTTTTTTTTCTAGAAGAGCACAAGAGTCAGACGATGACGAGTCGGACGGCGGGGCGGCGGTCTGCGCTGAAGGCGAGAGCGAAGACGCGGGTGGCATCGCGCGCGAACTAGCTGCCAGGTCTGTTGCCTTCTTTATTAGACTGGTTTTAATTTGAAAAGCACAAAAGTGTATTCAGCACCCCCGATTTATCGGAAAATAGAAAAAAAAACTATAAATTTCCCCATACTTAGAACTGAAACTCAAAATTTTTTTTTTCATCAAACCCATACGTGTGGGGTATCTATGGATAGGTCGTCGAAAATGATATTGAGGTTTCTACTATCATTTTTTTCCAAACTGAATAGTTTGCGCGAGAGACACTTCCAAAGTGGTAAAATGTGTCCCCCCCCCCCATAACTTCTAAAATAAGAGAATGATAAAACTAAAAAAAATATATGATGTACATTACGAGGGTTGCACTGAAAATGTCGGGAATAGAGAATACTGTCGCATCTAGACAGTCAATCTTTATTTTAATGCATACTTAATCTCAAACTGACCACGCATATAAATTTTCTTTTGAAAGTAATCATTCTGTAATGCACACGGCTCATAATCCCAAAGTCCTTTTTGTATGGCGATTTTGGAGCCTTAGTGGTTTTGTATGAAATTCGTGGAGTAGCCAACGGAATTGAAGTTTTTTTTACATATATATATATATATAATATTTTTTTACTGTTGTCATATGAATATTTAGGAATGTCGAAATCTGCCGATATGCAACTTTTTTGGCAGTCTTTTTAATTAACAGCACAAATGCGATTTTAATTTTTGACGTCGCTTTGGAATGACATGCTTCTTTAAGATCATCTATGGGATAAAATGAAAGTGACTTTCATATTTAATTTTAACCGCAAACGAGCGTACGATGAACTCTAGTTCATAAAAAAATAACAGAAGCCCATTGTAACTTTTATTTGTTCGCTGAGGGCATATTGAAAACCGTTTAAAAATTTGATCGGAAAAATCACTTTGCCAAAAATTCAAATAATGTTCGACATACAATTTTCAAATTGCCAGTAATTCTTAAATACAAATGACAACCAAATGAAATATACCTTAAAAGTTTTATAAAGAGTTACATTTTTATAAATTATATGCCTCTTTCTATTATGTTATTTCTAAGTGTCCCATTCCCGAATATTTCAGTGCGACCCTCGTACCATGTAAACTTCTACAGAAAATTGGTTTGGACAAGATCTAGTAAGTAGTTTTTTTTATTGCGTCATAAATCGTAAACTGCAAATTTTATTATGTTACTTGCTGCTACGGAACCCTTCACTTGGCCGCTTTTTTGGTGAAAATCGCTGAAAAATACCTCACTTTTAGTTTAGCATTATTTATTCACAAAACTAAATTTTACCACAGAATAAATAATAGTACTGCCATACAGAAAGAAAACTTCCTACAAAACCGAAGTTTGACAGCGGTTCAGGATCGAATCATGCTGTCCCTTTCTAATAAATGGCACTGTCCCTTTCGCCTATTTAGGATTGTCAAAATTCAAGCCATTTTCTTATCTGTGGTCGTGCTCGCAAAGGGACGTCAAGTAGTGTCAACCCTAATATTTGCTCGGAGCAATGCTGACTGCGGAGCCGAGTTTGGCCGAAGTCAGGAGTTTCGCACCCCTGGTTTTACACCTGTGGCGTCAGTGGCACGGCAAATGGATACGCCGTTTGGCGTTCAAAAGCTTAATATTATTGATATAGAATGTCAACCATCTTTGTTCTAGATTCCACGATCTCCGCACATGCTCGGAGCTGGTGGCGCGGCACGGTGCAGCCCTCCAGCGGTCTCTAGTGGACCTGGAGATCCCACCTTCAGACACCACCAAGCAGGTGTCCGAGCGAGCCACGCTCTTCCGGATATCCTGCAACGCCATGATGAACGTGAGTACTTATAATGTGCTCGGAGCTGGTGGCGCGGCACGGTGCAGCCCTGCAGCGGTCTCTAGTGGACCTGGAGATACCACCTTCAGACACCACCAAGTAGGTGTCCGAGCGGGCCACACTCTTCCGGATATCCTGCAACGCCATGATGAACGTGAGTACTCATAATGTGCTCGGAGCTGGTGGCGCGGCACGGTGCAGCCCTGCAGCGGTCTCTAGTGGACCTGGAGATCCCACCTTCAGACACCACCAAACAGGTGTCCGAGCGGGCCACACTCTTCCGGATATCCTGCAACGCCATGATGAACGTGAGTACTCATAATGTGCTCGGAGCTGGTGGCGCGGCACGGTGCAGCCCTGCAGCGGTCTCTAGTGGACCTGGAGATACCACCTTCAGACACCACCAAACAGGTGTCCGAGCGAGCCACGCTCTTCCGGATATCCTGCAACGCCATGATGAACGTGAGTACTCATAATCTGCAAAATATACAAGTAATTAGGAAGGAAAAGGATTAAGGTACCTCACGTCATTTGAGGTGGGACACTGTAGGTACCATTTTTGTGAAGAACCTCATCTTAACCCCTTTTGAACGTCCCGCTTCTACGGGCTTGATTCAGTTAAATGATGTTTTATCCCTTTTGAACAAATACATAAATCAAAATGACAGATAAAAACAAAAGATTCACTAATTCGGGCCAGTAACGCGTTTATGAATAACGCCATTAATATTTGTGCAGGCATGTTCAGAATTCATGAGCGCAGCGGCGGCTTCAAGCGCGCGAATGTCGCGCGCTCTACAACACGAGCGAGATCAGAAGATGCGGCTCCAAGAGGCGGTAGAGCAACTTGCTAGACAGCACGACAACTTGGAGAAGGCCGTCTCTCATCGCACAGGTTAGTTCTATTAGCGCCACTTGCACCATTTCACTAGCCCGGGGTTAACCGGTTAAACCCGGATACCATGGTTACTAGTACAATTTGACACTGGGTTAACGCTTTAACCGCCTAACTCCGGGTTAGTGGGATGGTGCAAGTGGCCCTTACCAGTGGATACATGCAAAAGGAGGTAGAGTAACTTGCCAGACAGCACGACAACTTTGAAGTCAGTCACCGCGCAGGTAAGAAGTAGAGTAACTTTCCGGGTAGAGTGTTAGATAAAACGAGCGAGATCAGAAAATGAGGCGGTAGAGCAACTTGCCAGATAACACAACAACTTAGAGGAGGCCGTCTCTCACCACAGCAGCACAGGTATGCTTGCAGGTAAGGGGAAAAACCATAGACCTAGTATTACATAGATGAGCTATACGCGTGCCTCCGCAAAACACGCAAAGCGACAATATTAAAAACACGTTTCAACATTCCTGACAACATACAAAAAACAATCTACGTAATTCGGTCGGGTTATTTGCTGCCCACCATGAACCATACTAAATTTTTGATGGGGAACAAACAAAAAGTGAGACTGTGACAAGGACAAGCAATAATACCGCTTTCTCTGTTACTCCTACTGAAATTTCCATAAGTGCATCTCGTTCGGTCGTTTGGCCGATGGAAAAACAAATCACCTTCGTGCGTGACACTACATCTACAACTTAGTGATAGTAGTAGAAATGTTTCATGTCTAAACGCCTGGCTAGTCTGGCTTACCAAGCATAATGACCATAAGGTACCATATTTCTTCGTAGTAAATTCGAATTTCTAAAGGCCAGGCCACACCGGCTGCGTTTGCGTAGACGTGGACGTGCGCGTGCGTAAAAATGTTGGAACCACGCACGCACACATCACGCAACCAGAGTGTCGTCTCTCATAAGGAACTATATATTACAACGTGCATGTCTACGCACACGCACCCGGTGTACACAGGCCTTAACTGTTTCCAAAATAACCTACTCTTTGTTATGCTTGGTAGGATATTAGGGTTCCGTACCCAAAGGGTAAAACGGGACCCTATTACTAAGACTCTCCTGTCCGTCCGACCGTCCGTCCCTCCGTCCGTCTGTCCGTCACCAGGCTGTATCTCACGAACCGTGATAGACAGTTGAAATTTTCACAGATGATGTATTTCTGTTGCCGCTATTACAACAAATACTAAAAACAGAATAAAATAAAGATTTAAGTGGGGCTCCTATACAACAAACGTGATTTTTGACCGAAGTTAAGCAACGTCGGGCGGGGTCAGTACTTGGATGGGTGACCGTTTTTTTTTCTTTGCATTATAGTACGGAACCCTTCGTGCGCGAGTCCGACTCGCACTTGCCCGGTTTTTCTAGTAAACAAACGAACAGTTTATCTATCTTATCATTATGAATAAAAAATAAGGTCGTTCTTACACGCACATTAAGTAATGGTTTATTGTAGGCTAAATATACGTTCAACATACTTTTCACATGCAGTTCAAAATCTTAAATTTCAGATTTGAGCACTGATCTAGAGTCATAGAAGGTAGGATCCTATAGAAGTGGTATCTCCGTGAGGGACAAAACATACGCAATGCGATACTATAAAGGCCGAGCCACACCGTCTTGCGTGTGCGTGACGTGCGCGTGTGCGTGCGCTAAAATGTTGGAGCCGCACACGCACACGTCACGCAAGCGGTGTGCCATCTCTCATAAGGATCTGTATACTACAACGCCGCACGCGCACGTGCACGTCACGCACGCGCAGCCGGTGTGCACAGGCCTTAATTGGTCGAATTTCATCAGATCGAGAGTGTCATCATTAGCTCGACGAGCTTACGGACTCGAGGCAAACACGAGACGAGCCACGAGCCCCCCGCTTGCCGCTTAAAGCCCCTGTACACCATGGGCCAGCGTGGGCCAGTCTGGGGGCCCCATTTATGCGTTAGAGGGAGCAAGTGATATTGCTATCTCATTCTACCGCATGGCTGCGTCCCTTGGACTGGCCGGCGCTGTCCCATTGTGTATAGGGGCCTTAACAAAACGAGTCTGTTACGAACAGGACAGATATGGCCGCTAGGAGGCGACAGCGCCACGCGCGGCTTATGGCTAGCCACCAAAATTGGTGTGGAACGGATGTACTTGTAGCTACCTGTTGCAAAGCGACGAAATCGCAGAACATCATGCGTCACTAGTGTCACTACGTCAATCACATGGCCTACCGTGAAACACGACAATCGAAAGTTCGATTTCTGCCTCTCTATCACTCTCGCATATTCGAGCGATAAAGAGGCAGATACCATCTAAATTTCGATTTTCGCTTTTACCGGTAGGCCCTTGTTAACAAACCGTCTTGATGCATCAGGCACTGGTCCCACCGCGAGCTAGAAGAGACACGGCGATATTTATAGTTACTCGCCCAGCGGTGAGCTATAAATGTCGCCGTGTCTCTTTTATTTACACGGGAGTGCTTATCTTTTGTTCGTGTTTATAGCCGATAGCTCATAGCTTACTAGCTCGCGGTGGGACCAGTGCCTCAATGTCATATTTTATTGTCTGTGAAAAATGGTCAAAAAACAGTTTAAGGCACAGTATATAGAGTCTGTGCGGAAAGAGAAGAGTCGTGGGATTTGAGGGCGCGCCAGTGCTATTTTATGGATTTTGCTATGCTGACAACACTGGTCACGTGATTATAGTACGACACTAAAGGTCATGATACTTGAATCCCTTTTGTTCCGGTTTTTTTACCACGGTTTACTAAACGGAGCCTGGTGGTGGTGTCGGCTCGTCAACTCAATCCTCTGATTTAGCGCAGGCACTAGTTTTCTTTTTAAAACACACTTGTTTTTATATCTCAGATACTAAAAAGTGACTGCGATTGACAAAACTGCTAAAACTAGTTAAGAATCTGCCCAATAGAACTGTAATTTTAGTACCAAACAAGATAGAGTCTCATATATGTACTGCCTAATCTGTGCAGTCCAACAGTTATTAAAACCGGGTAGATCGGGTAGAAATTGGGCAATAGAACTGTAATTTTATCTGGGATAATTTCACCCATTGTAAACTTGACTTGTAATGTATGTGTATGTGTACATTATTAATAATAAATATGAATATGAATAAAAATAGTGCATAAGTAGGTAGGCCTTATTGGGATATGTCCGGTTCTCTCATCTCACGATCGTCGCCGAAAAGTCACTGCTAAATATGAAATATAATTTCGTAACTAACAGAACCTACAAATAAAGAAATATTTTATTAGAAAAAGTTTTATTCAGAACCTTGTAAACGAACTTACAAGTAAAGAAATATTTTATTAGAAAATGTTTCATTCTTTGTAATCGAAGTCTGAATTAAAATATTCAATGTCACTTATGTTTGAGCTAGCTTCGAAACAACCAGGGACACTCATAGAACTATCTTCATCTGAACTGGATGTGCTTGAATCCGGCACGTAGATTACGAATTCTTGCATATCACCTACTTAGCGGTCTTTTATTCGAGATACCGTAGGTACTTTTACACAATCCTGAAAAAGAAATTACATATAAATATGCATAAAATGGCAAGTATCAAGACTATTTGTCAGTTATTTTAAAGATCATGAATGACCTGCATATTTATGAAAATTAATATATTTTGAATGAATATACTTACCGATTATGTACCGGAGACAAGTTACTTAGGGGGCTTATTAAATAGGTAATTATTTAATATTAAATACAACATCAATACCCGCGAATAGCGGAAACACGTTCCGCGACTTTTTGTAAGTCGATAGTCGGCTTTTAGCCGTTTTCTTCCCGCTGACAAAACCGAACAATGTTAAATATAATTTTCCTTGTGGTTTTATGTACGGTTTTATCGTGTTTTGAAAATATTTTATACATAAAACTTGCGGTTTTTGTTAATAAAAATATACATTGACAGAAGTTTGTTTACTTTTTACGAGACAGGTGTCAAAGGTTTGATTGCCATCTAAAATTTAAAATGTTAGTTCCCGTTTCTGCCACGACTCTTCTCTTTCCGCACAGACTCTATAAGTTAGTGTATGAATTTACTAGAGTCGTTAGTGCTGCATTCTGGCGGCAGAACATTGCAGTAGTCCCCTATTACCACCCTCTATTCCAAAATACCCCCCTCGTTGCACTATGTACCAAGGTTAGACCAAGAAAAGTCTGCAGCGATTTTGATAGCCCACGCAGTGCAAGTGTTAGTTATATTAAACGTCAAACTTCTATGAAATTATGACGTACTTATAAATAACTCTTGCACTGCGTGAGCTACCAAAATCGCTGTAGACTTCTTGGTCTGACTCTATTCTATTGTAAAAATCATACGTTTTAGAACGTCTCCTTTGTCTGCAAAAACAAAACGCAACGAAGCGGCTCCGCTTTTGCTGCGCTGCGCATATAAAGTATGTAACGCAGTACTGCATGAAACGGACCGTCAAAATTGACTTGAGTGAGTGAGTTGGTTGTTGTTGAAATTGGAAATTCTGGTCGAATAATAAATTAAATTTCTTTAAAATGTTGTAAAAAATCAAGGTTTAAAAAGAATCTTATTCATTAAATTAAAAATGTTAAACCTTTAATCTGCTACTGTTCGGTACGTAAGACAACTCGGCGAGCTATCGTAAAAATGTTCCGTTTCCTACGCTGTATATTTTCATTTAAGTTTTTAGGTGATTTCAAGGTTGCTTCACATAAAGAACTTCAATTGGTTGTTAATATGACGTATTCGTTTATCTAATTACCGTCTGCCGCATTAGACGTGTTGTCTTTTGGCAGCTGCATCGTTCGTATCGGTCGGGCGTTTGTATTGTAATTGTAATCTTGGTTCGTTTGGTTTTGTTTAGTGTAGTGCTAGATGCGTGGTTAATCACAGTTGATTCCGATGACGAATTAAATTGTGCTTCGTAACAACGTCATGGGCGGTAAGTGAGTAAAATCACAGAACCGGAAAAATCAGCATTAGTGCAATCATTGTCATCCCATGGTTGTTATTTTAGTCCTTCAAATATGTGGAGGGATTTTCACTGAGTGACCATTTGAATGTGATTGTTATTCACGTAAGTGTTCTTCTGCTAGCATGATCTTGCACTGCTTAGGGTACCAACCCTTGGCTGTTTGTTGCAACCAGAGTTCATTCCATGATTCCACTGGTCAGCTGCTTTAATTCACAACCAAAATATTGTTGTTTTAAATAAAAACAGTTTGTTGCTTATTATTTTAGCAATAGAATAGATTTTGTGTGGAAGTATGATTAAATTAATGTGTGACAGGTACCCTCAAACTCACAGATGCATAATTATTAGAGAATTTTATTTGCATTTATACACATTTGAGAAACTAGCATTATACCTGCAAATGACACAACTGTTGCTTAATAAAAACTGTACTTTACTGGGAATTGTAAATTCTAATTTGCATATTAAATTGCAATGTCACAAAAAATTGTTAAAAAAAAGGAAAACTCTATAAGTTGGTTGTAGGTAGTCTTAAACTAATATAGATAGATAGATCATGATGTTTGTATTAATTTAACACATCCAGTGCCGAAAACCCGACTATCGGGTATTTTATGATTTCGTTCCCAGGCCGGACGACCCGATAGTCGGGATCGTGGTACTACAGCTTTATATGACGAAATTGTTTTGGCCTGGCGCGGATGTCTTGTGTGCCTGGTTGGCAATTAATGTGTTAATGTGTGCCACCATGTTTGTTTTCAATGTCTAGATTGAACATAGTTCCCATATAGAAATAATAGTGTTTGTATGTTTTATAGGTGACATACAAGCCTACATAATCAGGAGATGACTAGTTATATTGCATGGCTGTATAACAGTGTTAAACGATGGTTATTTGGTGATGTACCTACTGCCTTCAATTATATTGTTGTTTAGGAAATATACCATTATAGAATCTACCCATTACTTTAATTAAATGTTTATGTATCCATAAATATTTATACATCCATAATGTCTGTACTACACAAATATTTAATATTCATACCTAGACCTAGCCATCATTTTCCTCAACCCAGCCATCAATTTGAAAGTGAATATTAATATTAGATAAACTGGTTATGTTTAATGTTATTTCAATTTATATATTTAACTAGATACAATTTAGCTATGTTGTTGTTGTAATTATATTTAATTATACGATGTTTTTGCAAGTACAACAATATTAACCTATTTTTGTTACACAGGGGGTAACGGCACAGGACAGGGCAATGAAACAGAGGATGAAGACCATGAATTCTTCGATGCCATGGAAGATGGTGTCAGCTCCACGGACGACAAAGCACACAATTCATTTGTAATGAAAGTACCTGTAAGTATTTTTTTAACTCAGCATCAGAGTATAAACCCTGCTTAATGTCGTTGTCCATTTGAAGGTTAACATAGATTGCATTCACTAATTGAAGCAGATCTGTTTTGAGACAGTCATTCATCACAATGTATGCACTAAGTTAGTAAACAAAATAGGAAGTATGTTTATTTTACATAAACAAACCCAGTCTTATTCACAACTATGTGGCCATGTCATGAGGAGGTAAAATTGTTTATTTTAGGAACCTGAATTTTGGTATTTGAATTTATTCTGTAGTCTTTTCTAAGAATTAGTTTACTTATTCAATAACAATATCTCTAATTAACATGACATTGTGTTGTATTTGTTAATCTTCCAATAATGTAAACATTTAAATGAGTCATTATTACTGACTGACAGTGACAACCAATGTATACAAGAGATATTATTATAAATTTTAGACCACAACATTAAATATAATTTACTAAACAAGCAAACATAGAAGTATGGATGACTTACCAAGTATAATAATTAATAAGGAAATCACTAATAAAATATGTAGTTCTTTATAAATAATTTCCTTTCTTTCTGGAGAGGCATATCTGGGGAAAGAAATAAAATGTTTCACAAAAGAAAAACCATATCTGTTTGCTAATCCATCAGACAGTGAGGTAACTTTGAACTGAGGCCAGTGGCAAATTAATTTAATAATCCTCCTCACAAATCTCGGGTTAGAGGCTCATAGCATTTTGCGAGTGCTACCATTTAGCTACGCCACTGATATCATACATGGATCAATTCGCTCATAGTTCACCCCACGTGTGTGTATCCTTGCAGGTAAACAGAAAAAACAAAGTAAAAAGCGGAGAAAGCTCTGATGACTCGGAGCCTGAGATTGTAACAGAGACACAGCAGGTTAGTTATGTTTATTGGATACTTATTATAAGCCTCACTATTCTTCCTTTATATTTTTTTTTCTTTTAAATACCTTTCCTGCTATTATATATTATGTGTGTATTTAAATACAAATACAAATAACTTTATTTTGCATGAAATATGGTACAAAAGATGGTCAGACAATATTGGGTAACACATATAATAAAATGCTATTTAGTAAAAAAAAACTTGACTTTTGTGACCACAGTTTATTGTCGAATAGGACATTTTTCTTCTTTACGCTGTTAAAAATGTTGCTATGTCACCTGCGCCGGGAAAACAACATGCTAAAATCACAAATCTTTCATTGGAACTACCATACCCTTGATACTCTGATGATTACTGATACAAAGCATGAATTATAACTGACGATATCTACGATATTTATTAATTATTATTGCGAGCCCATATTGTCTCACTGCTGGGCAAAGGCTGGGTAAGGGTAGGACTCCATTTTTTCCAGCCTTATCGATCCTATGCAATGATCAGAGGACCATTCCTTTAAAAAGCGGACTAGGATAATATTTATACTAAATAAATACATATCTATTAACTTTATAATAATCGTTAGTCCCTTTCCGACTTATTGGTATGATGGAAAGGGACAAACGATTATTATCGGCTTGTCAACTTTAGTAGACGTTTATGAATAAGGGAGTAAATTAATAAAACTAAACAATAGACAAGCAATCGTATCTACACTTATTTTGCATAAATTAAAAATTATTAGCGCAAAAATAATTATTATTTGAAGCTCTGGTGGCCGAGCGGTAAGAGCGTGCGACTTTCAATCCGGAGGTCGCGGGTTCAAACCCCGGCTCGTACCAATGAGTTTTTCGGAACTTATGTACTAAATATCATTTGATATTTGCCAGTCGCTTTTCGGTGAAGGAAAACATCGTGAGGAAACCGGACTAATCCCAATAAAGCCTAGTTTCCCCTCTGGGTTGGAAGGTCAGATGGCAGTCGCTTTCGTAAAAACTAGTGCCTACGTCAAATCATGGGATTAGTTGTCAAGCGGACCCCAGGCTCCCATGAGCCGTGGCAAAATGCCGGGATAACGCGAAGAAGAAGAGGAGTAAATGAATAAAACTAAACAATAGACAAGCAATCGTATCTACACTTATTTTGCATAAATTAAAAATTATTAGCGTCGGAACCGGAACCTAGTCACACTTGATGGTGCGTAGACAACAGTATTATTGTTTTGAACACTGTTTGAACAGAACGCGAGTACAAACACACGAGTATTTGGATGACGGTAACGTTTGTATAACCATTTTAACGTGTGAATTAAAACCTTATGTCATATATTCTCAAGTATTTTACCTATTTATCACTTTCAAGTTTGTTCAATTAGTGTACAATCTAATAGTGTATAGGTATAGCTGTGAACAAAAGTACTAATAATACTAATAATTTAGAAAGGTTCTCTCTGACGGTATGTGTATTTAAGGTGAGAGAGGTTATTTGCTTGTTAGTGTGTTTTTGGAGCATTCCACGAGCTGTCCCGTACAAACGCATTTTATTTCGTATATTAGAACTTTTTTTTTCGGCGTTTAAAGCCGACAATTATTTTTATGGTCATATTTTTGACCAATTGTTACAGAAATAGAAACTCTTATACCTGCAAATCTTCAGAAAACTCGCGTTTGTACGGGACAACGGTAGACAATTTCATGGAATGCTCCTTTTGCGTTTATCTCTCAAACCTTTTTGGTGGTGTAGTGTGTACACTGTACAGAAGAATTCATAAATATACATTTTTTCACCTTATTGCAATGTATTAGGATGTAATGTAAGGTAAATAAGTCCTTACGCTGCCCGACTGATGACTAAGTAAAAGGAAAACCTCTGAATAAATAACGAAGTCAATGAAAATGATGGCTTTAATTGAAACTTAATAGCTCGCCAAGAAGTTGGTTATCAATCGAGGAAACACGTGAATCGCTCGTTATTTATACTAAATCCTTTAGTTTAGAGCAGCGGTCGGCAACCTTTTAGCAGGCTAGGGCCACATACCTAGTAGGTAACGGAGGTGACGCGAGCCGTACTTTGTTAATATTTATGACTTTATGAGACATTGTCGTTTGTCACTATTACATACAAAATAGCCAAGGCGGCACTCGGGCCGCAAGTGACAGTTTCACGAGCCGCATGCGGCCCGCGGGCCGCAGGTCGCAGGTTGCCGACCGCTGGTTTAGAGCACTAGTCGATAGTGATGGTTATTATACTTATAATTCCATTTAATGGCGCCGTGCCAAGAGTAGGTCATTGTCTATTGTGGAAATAACATTCATTAGGCTGTCTGTCATCTATCAATATGGAATATAATTAATTCAGTCAGATGCTGGAAATAATTAACTATGGATTAGACGAAATTATATACTGGAGTGCAATCCAAACTTTTTCGCGTCAAGTGCAAGTATAATATAAATGTTTTGATTTTAAATAGCATGCGGTCAAAAGTATATGTTTGTAATGCTGGCTAAATCGACGGTAGAATGGTTTGTAACTGCTTTTAATTAGAAAAGTGACCTTGATGGTACTGTTTTTCTACTACCTTATGTATTTGAATGTAAAAGAACAAATTTCGACTTCTACCTGTTTGCGTCACAGGCCTATACCTTCCTGTTTATATATATATATATATATATATATAATAGCCGTAACAGACTACCGCACCGCACCGCGACCTTGGTGCGGTGCGGTAGTCTGTTACTGCTTTAGGACTATTGAGACGTAGTTCATTGCGTTTTATTGAGATTGAAAATGTTTTATTGAATTAGTTCCTGTTACGGGAAGATACCTATTTTTTGATATTACAACAACTGTAATATTATCTAGGTACAATTATCTACACACACCCGCTGACCACATCCTCCAAACACTGCTACTTGTTTCCAGTCGGAAAATGTCATATTGTATTTCATTCAAGCATTGATCAGTGATGTTTTCTGTGTGCCACTTCACACTCATGATATGTTAATTAAAGTTAGCGAGATTATCCCACAAACATGACCTAAAAAGCAAACTACTTCTAGGTACTCTCATAGAACAGATTTATTTACTTTCATAACCTTGCATTTCAATGCACCATTCAGTTATAAAAGCGACCTTGACCTGACGATATAAAGTATATCTTCCAAAACACGCAAAAAGCGATGCTAGTTTCGGAAAATTATGAGGTGTGTAATGTAACTTGGCACCAGCACTCTTGGCAAGGTGCGAGTCCTCGACATGAATTTTTGCGAGTCCGCGTGGACAGAAACAGAAAATTACTTATGAATTGAATTTATAATATTTTTAGCACTTTTATTTTGTTGTCATGATCTGAGTCGGTTCTGAAATTATGTTAGCTGTAAACTAGTTAACTGAGTTTTATATATGTTTACGTTATCTAATAATAGAGCAGAAAGCTAAGTTATTATATTATGTAAAGAAATATGCTTCTTTCAAGGTAATCTAACCACTATATAAAAATCTTAAGTCTTGCAATATTCTGTTACGTTACAAGTGAAGTTTATTATAAGAAACGTAATATTTTTTGTGACAACAAATATTCTATGGCTATTGAACTTTACAAATTTAAGATGAACCTTAAATGCTGCTCAGAATACGCTAACGACGAACCATAAAAACGCAGTGACGTATACGCATGTGTCACATTTTTAACCAACCTACCGTTGTGATCGCGTCCATAAGAACGCTATAATCACCTCTTGCGATGTTGATGCAACTCTGCATATTTTAGGCAGCGGTGTGGCCGATCCTTTAACATATTCAGTGCCGAAAACCCGACTATCGGGTATTTTATTATTTCGTTCCCAGGCCGGACGACCCGATAGTGGATTGTGGTACTGCTTTAGTAGTAGTAGTAGTAGTAGTAGTAAACACTTTATTGCACAAAACAAGTACATAACACAGAGAGAATACAATAAATGTGTACAAAGGCGAACTTATCCCGTTAAGGGATCTTTTCCAGCTAACCTTTAAGTAACTGAGAGATACATATGAAGTGGTAGTCAAACTAAGATAAAATGTACATGACGGCGAGACTTAAAAGAAGTAGCTAACCCTAGGAACATAACTTAATACAATGTGATGCATTAGGTGCAAAGGCATATACATATATAGATATACGAAACAATTACATGTCCATAAAAATATTAATACTAACTTCTAAATAAATAAATATATACATATATATAAATACATACAAATATATAAATATATATAACCGCACAATCCTACCTACGTGTCCTTCAATTGACATTTTGTGTTATTGCTTTATATGACGAAATTGTTGTGGCCTGGCGCGATCGTCTTGTTTGGCTGGGTGGCAATGGTTAATCTTCTTTTTCTTCAACCCATCGTTTTCCTGGCCTAGCGCCAGGGTCCACTTTCCTGCTCAATCTTCTCCACTTTGCCGGGTCTTCGGCATCCTCAGGCGTGTGATTGTTCTCTTCCATGTCCGCTGTCACGATGTCCAGCCAGCGCTTCTTAGGCCTACCGCGGCTTGGTAGCGTAGTAGGTTGAGATCGGCCGATCCTTTAATAAGTGGTAACACACTATCGCAACCGAGATATCTGTTTCTCGCTCTCACTTAGGGGTGCGACGCACCAAGGTCGCGGTGCGGTGCATTAGTGTGTTACGATAGTGTGTTACGGCCTTAAAACCGGTTTAGCGGAGGCACCTTTGTAAAATGATTGTTAATGTGTACCAGGTTTACTTCGTGGAGGAGCGACCAGAGAGCTCCATGGGAGGCGTGGACGCCGCTGCACCCACCAGCAAACCGCCGGCGGACTCCAAGAGCATGGACATCACAGTCTGGGTGAGTATACAAAATATCCACACATCACACATCTGATACAGCTTGGCAAAAAAGAGTAGAAATTAAAAATTAGCAACACTGTGTCTTCCCTTCCAAACCAATTATTATAAGAAAACGGGACGACACTACAGTGTTGCCAATTTTTAATTTCTACTCTTTTTTGCAAAGCTGTATTTTACAGAAATTTATGCACGATTATTGAAAGAAATAATTCAAGCGTCGTGGCCATTGACCGCGTCAGGGGCTCGTCTCAACAAAACTAAACCGATGTTTCATGACATATCCAAATAACTCAATTCAACTACTCTACCCTAACTCTGAATGCATTATCAAAAGTCAAAACAATTTGCTGCGGCCCACCTCTTTTATATGAGTTGTCAGTCATTTAAAAATCGTTAAAACCCGAATTAACAATCTGGCATTGTGGCCTTATTTGTTCCATTTATTTCAACACAGAGTTGAATGATAGGCAGAAGCTAAAACGCGACACGAACACATTCACAACTCCATTGAGTATGTGTGCGAGCGAAATCGGTTTATCGTGAAGTCACAGTCTTGCGACCCTACCTTTGTCTATCTGTTTACTGTAATTTTCAAAACTATTGAAAGATGTTTTCGTTGGTTGCAGCCGCACGTGTCGCAGGTGGTGTCGATGGTGGACGGGCACCCGCGGCGCACCCGCGTGCCCGACAAGCCCAACTACCCGCTCAGTCTCTGGTCCATCATGAAGAACTGCATAGGTAAGTTGTAGGCCTCCAAGCGTTGGTATGCCGTTGATCCCTTGGATCTTAAGGCTTCGTTGCACTACTTTCACTCATTTCACTGCAACGGGGCATGAATCACACTTTCGATAGCTGGCAAGCGGCTGGACGGATGCGCGATTTGCCGGCGGTACGCTGCGTCCCGAGGTGCCCCTGTGGAACGACGCCATATTTGTGTTTGGACATGAGAATTTTCTGTTTTACGGCGATAATTTTTTACTGTCACAAAAATCTATAAAAGTTAGTAAAGATCTTGGGAATCTGTTCAGTGCTACCCTTTATAGAAATGCTACATATAAAGAACAGTAAAAGCACAGAATAAATAATAGTACTAAGTACAGAAGACTCACTCTCTAACAAAACGCGTCTGTCACGATCAGCACAGATATGGCCGCTAGGTGGCGACAGCGCCACGCGCGGCTTATGGCAAACCCCAAAATTGGGGCCGAACGGATGTACTTTTAGCTACCTGTAGCAAAGCGACGAAATCGCGGAGTGAGACACGCCTGGTAAAAGTGAGCTTGCATCTTGCATTACACAGGCATCATCCTCAGGGTCGTCTTAAACTATGCTGGGGCCCTTGGGCACAAGAATTTGGGGCCCTTTTGGAAAGTAAAGAAAGCTAATTAAACTAACATTTTTCTACTATCTTCTGTTTATTAATTCGGGGCCCCCTGAGGATGGAGGCCCTGGGCACGAGCCCCATGTGCCCTTATGGTAAAGAAAGTACTGATCATCCTATGACATGACGATATATTATTTAATCGAGTGATATATCTTAATCTTAACTATTTAGGTCAAACTTATAGTCACTTTTTAACATTAATTTCACTTAAAAACTACGAAATCTAAAACTATAAATTACAACTAAACCTAAACTAACCTATAAAAAACTATGACATAGTATTTTAAAAGTTTCTGAATCTTTTACTCGCTTAACTAAACTGTTACCTTCGTTCACAGGCAAAGAATTATCAAAGATCCCGATCCCTGTGAACTTCAGCGAGCCGCTGTCGATGCTGCAGCGGCTCGCGGAGGACTACGAGTACTCGTCCGTGCTCGACGAGGCGGCGCGGTTCAACGACCCCGCGCAGCAGCTCGCCTACGTGGCCGCCTTCACCGTGTCCGCGTACGCCACCACGGCCTGCAGGTCACTAGCAATCATTTAGTTTCTTATATCCAACAGCGCCATCTACAGTGTATTTTTAACACATTCAGGGCCAAGAACCCGACTTTCGGGTACACTATTCGTAGCGACTACGCGCTCTATACGGCAAAACGCGGTACGAGCGTAACCCGTAGCACTTAGTGGCAATGAATGTGTTAAATATAGAGCTGCGATGTTCATAGAAAGAAGTTAATAGAAACCCAAGAATCAAGAGCAAGAGAAACACTTGTAAGGAATCAGATTCGTGCTGTTTTCATGCCAAAGTAGTATATTAACGAGCTTATAGGGATATGTATGCATTCTTACTGCCAACTTAGTACACAGTTAGTGTGGTCAAAGTCTACTTGTTTCTCTTACCCCACCTGAGTCATATTCTTACAACTTAAAACCAATAAATAATAACTCCTTGCTGAAAGTGATTATTGAAAGCTGTTTCTTGTTGCAGAACGAATAAACCGTTCAACCCGCTGCTCGGCGAGACGTACGAGTGCGACAGAATGTCAGACCTCGGCTGGCGGTGTATCTCAGAACAGGTAACTGTCCAACACACACCGGGAAACTCATTGCTTTAAAAGGTGCATCCACACCGCAGTTAACTTTCGTGTCGTACTTTTTGCACTCATATGCTACTTTTACCGCACTAGTACGGTAATTAACATTTTACGTGCCTATAGTCTGCGAGGAAAGAGATGAGTCGTGACATGTGTGGGATCCTATACATTCTATGACTGTTCCCTTTCCGTACAGACTATATATGGAAAATATAAAACTGTATTGTAAAACGTTCTATGATCCACGTGCGAATAGGTAATTCTCGTGTCGATTTAAAACACTCCCTTCGGTCGTCTTTTAATTTATTGCCACTGGTTGTGAATTTTCTACTTTTCGCGCTTGTATCGTAATTCACTATTGTAGCTGAAACTCACTTGGCGGTCGTTTTTTGTAATATTAATGATTAAGATGCAGCACAAATGTGTCGCTTTACTTCAAACTCAGTTAAATCCATTCGACCCTCAGCAAATATCTACCCTATTACCTTTTCTTAATACCAAAATCGCATAATCTGACACATGGATTTACCCGAGTTTGAAGTTAAGCGACTCAAATAATGACAAGGAAATAAGAATGTATACGACCAAGTGAGTTACGGCCTTTAAAATACTTTGTTGATAACCAAATTCCCCTGATATTCCATCCCACTCTTCCCCGCCCGTTTCCTCCCTCGTTCCACACTCTACCTGTCTCTATCCTCGCCTATCCTCCCAGCACTTGCCTCACTCATTTTCCAAATTCCAAAATTAATTTTTAACAACAATTAAGGGTACGTTCTAAAACGAGAAATCGCATATTTAAAACACATATTAAACCATCATTTTCAGTCATTATTATTTCATTTTTTTATGTCGTTAAAATATAATATAACGCTACAATGGGGTTGGCAACTGTCAAAGGTTTACATAGAAGGCGCGAACATAAGTTTAACCTTTCTCTATACTTCACGCGTCGAATGATGATCTCTGGGCCAGTTGCACCAACCACATTTGACAGACTGATCAACGTCAGCCGGCGCGCCCCGGCACTTTACTATGAAACTTTCCATACATAAAAAATTAGCGAACTCTTTAACGACTTTAACGATACGAACCGTTTGGTGCAACCGACCTTAAGACAGTTCCTTCATTTTATTCTTTCGGATAAGCTTAGGAATTGAAGTAATATGTTACTTAAATCTAACTATTATTTGCAATAACTACACAATTTGTCAAAGCTTAAATGTTACATATTTAAATAAATTAATGTGCCAAAATAATGAACATATAAAAATGAACTGTCTTAGGGATCATCATTGGACGCGCGAGGTTTAGTTTCGTTCTATGAAATTTGGTTGAAAGGGCATTTAGACAATAAAATAAAAAAAAATACTCTATTCGTAGGACTGACGGTTAATTACCTTCGACCAGCCAATCCCATTATAATGCTACAATTACATCTCGTTTTGGAACGTACCCGGTGTTTCGGCCATCCATTAAAGTGGTATCGTGGGGCAGGTGTCGCACCACCCGCCCATGGTGGCGCAGCACTGCGAGGGCGCGGCGGGCTGGCAGTGCTGGCAGGAGTTCACCATGACCACCAAGTTCCGCGGGAAGTACCTGCAGGTGGTGCCGCTCGGCGCCGCCTCCGCCTGCTTCCCCAGCCAGGGCAACAAGTACACCTGGAGGAAGGTACACACACATACACACACGATACTACATATAGGGACCGTGCGCGTTGGAGGGTCTGCCATCTTGTGGCCTGAATCGGAAACATATGTGCACATGTAGGTACATTGCCAAAGCAAGTGCTACTATCCACCGTTCTCGTCGGTACGTTTCCTTGTGCTTGGTAGGTTCTGCCATCTTGTGGGCTACATCGGAAGCATAAACGACACATTTACGCTTCGCGCCAAAAATCTGACGGCTCCTATAGGTCATGCACGGGGCCTATATGGGCGATGCGGACGGGTCAACGAGGTATTCGAGTCGACAGAGGCGCGAGCGTTTCATATATTTTTGCGCGCTTCGTTGTGCTATAGTTCGTTTTTTTTAGCATTAGAAAGAACTTGCAAGAAGGTAAGCGATCTTGACATGTCTTTTAATTGAAAATCGCTTTTTAAAAATCAATAACTATTACTTATGAAAGCAGAAGACTATAAATGATCGTATTAGAATCATAATTGTTATATAGTTGCCGTAACTTATTTTTAAAATGTGTTTTTCAATTAAAAGACACATCAAGATTGTTTACCTCATTTCTAATGCTAAAAAAACGAACTATAGCTATGGCAGGCGACATATATCGACATAATTCAATGCAACTAAGTACTTGAACACGATATACTTTATTTGCGTTATCAATTCAGTAGGGAATTTATAGTTTCTAAGAATCGTTTCGGCGTATTATGGATAGCTTTATCCACGTGATAAAATAACTGTCACTTTTTAACACCGTGGGATAGAAAGTGACGGACACCGTTTTATCATGCTGTCACGTAGACAAGAACGACCATCATATCCGTACAGTTGTCACTTCGGAAAAAAATTATAAGTCGACGAGTTTTCATGACTCAACAACTGGCAGGTATGGAATAGGAAGTAAGCGGGCGGTGGAAGAAAATAAACAATAGGTCGGTAGGTTCAAATAGCATGACTAGAGTGTTCACGTTACTGCATTGAACGTCTCCACTTTAGACATTGACGTTACTTCATCGGGGTATATTAGATTACATAGGAAGGAATAGCCTGTCCCGATCTCAGGTGTCGCACCACCCGCCCGCGTCGGCCACGCACTGCGACGGCAAGCCGTGGACGGTGCAGCAGGAGTACTCGTTCACCAGCAGGTTCCGCGGCCAGGTGATCAACGTCGAGCCCAAGTGCTCGAGAAATTTAACCTTCAAGAGTAGCGGCAACAAGTACTATTGGATTAATCAGGTTACGCAACCAAAAGATTCGTAGCGTTGTTGGCATTGCAGATATACTTAAGGTGCCCACTGATTAACAGTCCGCCGGACGGTATCGGCCTGTCAGTTGTTCGGACTTGTCAAAATTTTGTTCTAACTGACAGGCCGATACCGTCCGGTGGACTGTTAATCAGTGGGCCCCTTTAGGCTTGTCTTGGCATTAAACTTTACAGTAATAGTTATGTTCGACCGCCACTCGTGGACATAAAAATAGGCATTTGGTTAGGTTTTCCCCGACGATGAACCACACGTTTCAAAAACCTTTAGTACTTTTATTTTCTAAGCACCACTTGCACCATGCCACTAACCGGGGTTAACCGGTTAAACTGTTAACCCAGTATCAAATTATACTGGTAACCATGGTAACTCCAGTTTAACCGGTTAACCCCAGGTTAGTGAATAGTGCAAGTTGCCCTAAATAATTTACACAAATAAGTAAATGACCGTATTGGTGGCAGGTGACGACAACAGTCCACAACATAATCGTAGGCAAGCTGTGGGTGGACAACCACGGCGACATGGACATCATCGGCGAGGCGGGCGCCGCGGCCGGCTACGTGGCGCACCTCAAGTACCAGCCCTACGGCTACTTCAGCAAGGACACGCAGCGGAAGGTCACCGGCGTCATCAAGGACCCCAACGGCGTGGTGAGTGACAGCTGTACACCTCACGTGACCTCCAGTACCAGCCCTACGGCTACTTCAGCAAGGACACGCAACGGAAGGTCACCGGCGTCATCAAGGACCCCAACGGCGTGGTGAGTGACAGCTGTACACCTCACGTGACCTCCAGTACCAGCCCTACGGGTACTTCAGCAAGGACACGCAACGGAAGGTCACCGGCGTCATCAAGGACCCCAACGGCGTGGTGAGTGACAGCTGTACACCTCACGTGACCTCCAGTACCAGCCCTACAGCTACCTCAGCAAGGACACGCAGCGGAAGGTCACCGGCGTCATCAAGGACCCCAACGGCGTGGTGAGTGACAGCTGTACACCTCACGTGACCTCCAGTACCAGCCCTACGGCTACTTCAGCAAGGACACGCAGCGGAAGGTCACTGGCGTCATCAAGGACCCCAACGGCGTGGTGAGTGACAGCTGTACACCTCACGTGACCTCCAGTACCAGCCCTACGGCTACTTCAGCAAGGACACGCAGCGGAAGGTCACTGGCGTCATCAAGGACCCCAACGGCGTGGTGAGTGACAGCTGTACACCTCACGTGACCTCCAGTACCAGCTCTACGGCTACTTCAGCAAGGACACGCAGCGGAAAGTCACTGGCGTCATCAAGGACCCCAACGGCGTGGTGAGTGACAGCTGTACACCTCACGTGACCTCCAGTACCAGCCCTACGGCTACTTCAGCAAGGACACGCAGCGGAAGGTCACTGGCGTCATCAAGGACCCCAACGGCGTGGTGAGTGACAGCTGTACACCTCACGTGACCTCCAGTACCAGCTCTACGGCTACTTCAGCAAGGACACGCAGCGGAAAGTCACTGGCGTCATCAAGGACCCCAACGGCGTGGTGAGTGGGAACCACTGCTACAGATAATCTATTTTCTTTCTTACTTAAGTGTTAAGTGCAACTCCATCCCAACAACTCCATGGACGGCCTCTAGACAGACAGGGTCGGTTGCACCAAACTGTTCGTATTGTTAAATAGTTCGCTAAATTTTGATGTATGGAAAGTTTCATAGTAAAGTGCCGGGGCTGACGATGATCAGTCTCTCAAATGTGGGTGGTATGGTGCGACTGGCCCTAATTCATGTTTAACGCGTTACGTTTGTTCGCAGCCCCGCTACGTACTACAAGGGCACTGGGACAGCCGGGTGGAGGTGGCGCCGGTGACGAGCGCGTCGCCCGACAACACGGTCTGCAAGACCGGCAAGTTCACCGTAGCCTGGCAGCGCGTCGACGCGCCGCCCGACTCCGACAAGTACGTATGCTGTTGCGATGCTTACTCAGCATTGCTTGGCAGTTCGTGCTAAAATTACTTGTTCGTGTTCGGAATGCCGTCATGGCGTTCTCGTCATTTACAGAACGATACAGGAACTAGTATTGTAGTATTCTGAACCAGTAAATAAAAGGAAAGAACTTCATTTGAATTGTTTGGCGAACTACAGGGTCAATGTTTATTACTGATGATGTTTAATTTATGTGATGACATATTGTGATGGTATCAAAACTGTCTCTAGTAGTATTTTCGGAACGAGAAACCTTTTTAGGAAATAAATTTACGTGTTATTTCCTGAAAAGGTTCAAGTTCAGGAGAGAAAATTATGGGCAATCATTGTCTCAAGTGCTAAGAGTAACGTTAAGGCCCGTCTCCATATTGCGCGGCAAGCTATCGAACATTGCTCGCGCGGCCGCCGCGCAATATCGAGACGCGCCTTTAGACTACGTAGTTGAGCTATGATGGTGTTTCCAGATGGTACAACTTCACGCTGCTGGCCGCGCAGCTCAACGAGCCGGAGCCCGGCGTGGCGCCCACCGACTCGCGGCTGCGCCCCGACCAGCGCCTCATGGAGGAGGGGCTCTGGGACGAGGCCAACGCGGAGAAGGTAATCACGTCATTTTGTTATTATTTTAGTGATGTGGGCATGGTTACCATTGTTGTATAATGTTTAATGGTTTAAGTTTTCATCAGTCGAGAGATGTTCCCAGCCGAATATAGGTTATATAGATTTCTATGGTTTTCATTTTTTTGCAAACTTCGCCAGATTATTGGTTCGTCACGTTAGGTGCTTTCTTTGGTCGCACTCATCGATCGGCAGTCGGCTGGCGCTTCCTTAAAGGTCCGTGCAAATCAGATGCGTGTACGTACGTAGATGTACTCGTGCGCGTCGTAATATACAGATCTTTAGAAGAGACGGTACACCGCTCGCGGGACGTGTGCGTGCTTCGCTTCACGCGCACTCGCATGCCTACTTACACGCGGCCGGTGCGCTCGGGGATTTGCGGTCTATCGAGCTCGGTGTTTTCGAAGCCGGGTCGGGTGGATTATTGTATAGATGTCGCACCTTAACACCGGTCAATAACATTGAAGGTGTTTTCTCCCCCCAGTTGCGGCTGGAAGAGAAGCAGCGCGCCAAGCGGCGCGAGCTGGAGGCGGCGGCCGAGGCGGCGGCGGCGCGCGGGCTGCCCGCCCCTCCCCCCCCCCCGCGGCCGCTGTGGTTCACGCGCGAGGCGGCGGCGCCCGGCGAGCCGCACCTGCGCCACCTCTACAACAACACCTACTGGGAGTGCAAGCAGAAGCAGGACTGGGCGCGCTGCCCCGACATCTTCTAGCCGGCCCGCCAGCCGCCGGGCCACGCATCGAGGCGCCCGCCGATATAAACACGGATGATCGAACAGATACCCTTCTCTGTTATCGAGATCTTAAGATGTCATTGAAATCCTCGTCCGTGTAGTATCTCCTGCCGATGCTACAGATGTTCACGAGTTCATAAAGTGTTTAGAATTTAGTATTGGCAAAATTAAATTATAATGGATCCGTGTTTGGTTTGGTTACGATTGAGTCGAACGGTCCGATCTCCTGCATAAAAATATGAATACGTTCAACTTCTACGCTAAAAAAACGAAAATTTATCTGCAAAAATAGTATGTACGTAATCGTATGAACTCGTGAACATATGTAACTACATAACTTGTGTTTTACGGTGACGGAAGTAGCCCCGTTGTCAGCAGCCCCGGACGGTGAAATCGCGTTACCGCGACGTCCCCCGCTCGTTGTCCCGAGTATGAACACGTACAGTTCTGTTCAAGTCCTGCCAACGTGCAGTTAATGGTCGTCGAATTTTAACTCCCTCCCTCGTCTTAAGCTTACTCGATGAGACGCGCCGAAGTGCGCCGTATCTATATCCGCCTCGTTTCCGTGCGAATTTCGTTTTTGCATTTGTCGCCGAACGACGGATCCCCCTTTTAAAATATTTTAATAAAAATAGAACTGTGTCGATATTGACGATATCTTAGCGTGTACGATTAAATAAATAACTCACCGCGTGCGTTTCTTACATAAAATTTTGTCTCATTCCATAACACGAGTCTGTGGTTGTTTTTTTATTTATTGTTATGTGTCGAAATTTTAAGTTGTTTTGATTTCAATCGATGTGTAAATACATTATTTATAGACGTTGCGACTTACCTAATATCCGCAGACTGCTGAGGCCTAATTAATATGTTTTTGTATATTCTTGGCCGCTTATCTAGAATCTAGATTCAAGACGACTCGCACTCTCGACTCGACGTTAAATACTGTTAAAAAATCCTTAAACTCTGTTAAAAGTTGAGTCTATCCTTTAGATAGAGTTTAGATAAGCGATTTTAACTTTTTATATTTCGGCCGCCCTAACGAAAAGCAAAATAAATGACCAAACTTTTTGATGATGTTTTTCGATTGTATGACATCTACAACTGAATTTTAAACTAAACTAAGATGTTTTCAATTAGTTTTGTTTTTGGCCGGGGCGGCGTCCACTGCCGTGCGGCCGTGTACCGCACGAGACACACAACGAAGTCTTCACATTATATTACGTGATTTTAAGGAAATATTTTGCTCTCGACTAATTCTTTAAAAACTCAAGTGCTTTCTAGTATAATGAAGTAAATATTGATACATTGTTTGCTTGTTAATATTCATGAAGACTGGTGATAAGAGTTTAATGTATTGTAAGGTCAGATTTACACCTGCGTGGTTTTAATGTCTTCAGTTACTTGTCCCGTTTCATTTTCCGTCGATATCTTGTAATTTTATCTTACTTATATACAGTTAGCATAATAGTATGGCGACAGTCACATAGTAGAGGAGTCAAGCTTCACCACTCTGCACTGAATAATTGGAAGACGTGTGCAATGAATGTAGTGGGCATTAAATCTATCTCTTCGTCCCAATAGAAAATACTTGTCAAAACTGAATGCCTTATCATAGATGAAATAGGCGATATCTATGTAAGTGTTGAACGAACACGAGATTTAATATCAAAGCATATTCCAGTATCGATCTGACGTAGGTAAACTGTCGGATGTGCTCTTGACGCCATCGCGTGATGGTCTAGGATATTTTGTAAGAACTATTACAAATTGTACATTGTCAAGTGGATGTAAGATAATTTGTTAATATTTTTATTATAATAGAATGATATTTGAATACAAAGCCATAACATCTGTATCATGTTGAATATAAAATAAATTATATAATGTCGCAATTTTTTTTATTTATATTATTCCTTTCAGCTAATGTCAAAGCCTGCAGGTTTAATATTGCAGCAGAAAAATACGAGTAGTTAACCTTGATAAACGTTTTGCACGCTTTGATTTCGCTGCGAAATGCTAACAAAAAGTCAAAGTATTATTATGCTCTAACAAAAGTCCACAGCAAAGCCTATACTAGAATAACAACATTGAATTCTGAACAAAACGAAGGCGAATAAAATAGAATCCTGGGCATAGTGACGGATTCAACGCCCAAGGTGAAAATAATTTTACCATGTGACACATACTGCTTTTCACATCACCTACGAGAAAATTATTATGTATCAAAATATTATGGAAAATAGAATAAATAAAAACCGGGCAAGTGCGAGTCGGACTCGCGCACGAAGGGTTCCGTACCATAATGCAAAAAATAACGGTCACCCATCCAAGTACTGACCCCGCCCGACGTTGCTTAACTTCGGTCAAAAATCACGTTTGTTGTATGGGAGCCCCACTTAAATCTTTATTTTATTCTGTTTTTAGTATTTGTTGTAATAGCGGCAACAGAAATACATCATCTGTGAAAATTTCAACTGTCTAGCTATCACGGTTCGTGAGATACAGCCTGGTGACAGACGGACGGACAGCAGCGTCTTAGTAATAGGGTCCCGTTTTACCCTTTGGGTACGGAACCCTAAAAATGGTGTCTTATGGTATTCCACCTGTCTAATGTCAGTGCGTCTCACTCTCGTGAAAACAAAAAGTGAGACTCTGTACATATTGGACAAAGGAATCGGATATATACGTGGAATGCCACCCTTAGGGTTACTTGCATCATTCTACTTACCTGGCTAACCTGGAGTTACCATAGTTGCCAGTACAATTTGACACTGGGTTAAAGGTTTAACTGGTTAACCTCGGGTTAATGGGATGGTGCAAGTGGCGCTTAGAATAGTGTAACTTTGATCCCTCCTAGCAGAACTAACGGTGACAGACGGTTTGGTGCAACCGACCCTGAATATACAGAGAGATTGGGGGGTCAGTTATCTCTGCAGCTTACGTGGAAATTGAAGTAAAAAATAATAATATTTTCAACATTTTTATTAAGAAAACGGAAACAGTGAAAAAGTACATAACTGTAAATTGCAGCTGGTTACAATACCGTTTATATAAACAAATCTTTTACAGTTAAACTATCTCCAGTTTTGCCCTGCTCATGTTTAAATATGTCGCGAAAATACTACAAAGAAAATATTGTCTTAAATTTTGTTTTTACATTATTTAATAACAATCGACAAATCTCACTAAAGATTACTACGTGTTATAACTGTCGTCGAAAAGGGTTGTTTTTTATTAATATAGGTTATATATGGGTTACAAATTATTTAAATTAGCATCACAACGCCTTACTAGACCATGATAAAAAACCACCAATGTTATTCCTTGACATGTGTAACAATAGGAGCGAGTGAATTGTTCCTCCTGAATGTTTAATAGTTCTAAAATTAACTGTTACAGGGTTGTAACACACATTATGGTTAAAATAGCGAAGAGCAGAGGCGCCTTCCTCTTACAACTAAAAGTTACCTACTAGTGTTTCTCAGGTCAAAGCACAGAATATCAAATTATGAAACAGCTAATTGGCCTTTTCATCTGTGTCAGATGTTTTAAGCAGCATCCCGGTAACGACACTTGCGTTCGTGGCTGTATAGCCCTATGCGAATTGAAAACTGCAATAAATAAACATACTTATCATTAGAGTTATTACAAACAATAACACAATTTTAAAACCTTGAAAAAGAAATAGGATTCGTCTTGCAAACCAGCCTAGTTCCTTTGGCAAACGAACATGAGCAGAGAAAAAACGCAGAATTAAGAGTTAGATGTAAAAAGCAGATAAATAATTCCTCATATTGATAGATATTATGTTACAGATCAATTGTCTCTTTGCCTGAATACAGGGAAGTTACAAACAAAGTTATGGCCACAGATATAATATCCAATGGTATATTTTTAAACCAAAATATGAAATCGTCTTTGGGAAAACTAAGACTCAGGCAAGGAGACACTCGTAGACTTACATAGCAACATTAATTTATACATTTACACATTGCCAAATAGCTTTCTTTCCTAAGTAATTATCACTCCAATTCCTAAAAAAAATAATTACATTTATTTTCAGCTCCGATATAATTTTAATTTAGCTCATCCATTCTTCCTTTACACAGCAGTAAGTAAACGTATTAAGATCTCGAGGCGTTTCGCATAGAACAATAAGCTTTATAAGTTTAAAGAAAGTAGAGTGCAAGTACGCATTTACTCTTCTGTATCAAACAGGCAATAGTATCTACACGCACTGCGCGCGCGATGCCCTGCTACTAACATTTAAATACCAAAAAGATTACGTGGCAACATATTGCTTACACAATAAATCAGTGTTGCCACGTAATATCTTTTTGGACTCAATCCTCCTTCTAAGTAACCAGACTATTTGATATCGTTCATTTTCCGAACTCGCTGCGAACGCTTCCACACAGAATAATATTATAAGCATTGACTATACCTATACAATAATGAGCCATCACACTGTGGTACGAAACGCTCGTTTGGTTCGATACAGCCATCAGTGGCCCCGGGCGTTACTATACAACTACTTACGTCGATGCACATTAAAATTATTCAAGTCCTCAATATTTATTACACTGATTTGACATTTAATCAAATCCGGCTATCATTTTGTGTGAACTTGAGCAATTCCGATATGCATTAACAAACTGGTCGCTCGCCTTTAATATTGTCACAACATCCGAACCCAGAGATCTTTCACCTACAATATCTAATATGCACTAAACATAAATCCAATATTTTTCTGCACATCTATTTACATATTTTACAAGGGAAAGAAATAATAAATAATATTTCTATACCTTTGATATGAGCGTCCTTTCAGTACATATTTAAATCTCAACAAAGTGCTTCCAGAAAACTTATACCTCATTAAAACAACAGACCCCGCCACGTATTTACACTTTACAGTATGGTAGTGGCCGTTCGTGTTTACATTTAATAGGACTACACATCTGAATATTACATATATATCCTACTCATGAAGTGAAGTACTAGTAATGCTTCTGCAATGCGGTCTCACGGCATACGTACGTAACGTTCACAGGCAAAAGGTACCCTTGTGTTTCCTAACTGCATTTTCATACTAGTAGAGCCCTTTTGACAATCTAAGACAAACCACCTTTTACCTGAAAACGCTACAAACAACGTTTTACTAAGGGATATTGGTAAATGTTACATCGTAATGCATATCTTGCATGTCTTAACGTAGTGAGTCGCAGGGCTATTTAACTGTGTTACCCACATTGTATTCATATTGAAAATCTCAACGAGTGACAAGTACACAACAATACACAAGAGTAAAACAAAACACTGTACCTATAAATCATTCCCCATTTTATGAATCTTAATAATTTTAATCATTGCCTTACACGTTATGAAGTATTAAGCTCAATCTTATCATGCGTTATAAATTATTGTACAGCAGAACGTCCCTAAAATTTGTATTTATTTTTACATTATACATTTATGTAACATTTCCTGTTCTGCAGCGATATCCGATATTTTATAAGCACAGCCAAGCTTAGTATAAATAATATCAGTCGGTTTCGTTGACTCTATTCAAATCAAAGTTGGGTCAAAGTACGCAGAAATTTAATCGCGGAGCTTTTAAAGCAGTTACCTAGTATTCTTGTGGAAAGAGATGGGTGATGACCAACTAGATAACAATCAAACCTCACTCCCCCTGGTTATACATACTATGATAGTTCTCATCTGATATGCCTCGCCATATCACGATACAACCATATCGGAATGTCGGTGAATATCAAACACCGTCAGACTAGACTAGGGCTCGTAGCAATAACCCTGCGACAGTTATGACCTATAGGAACAAACATAAAACGATTATCATCTACGGGTGCGCACAGACCCGGCGACAGCGCCGTAAACGAATAAGGTTGCCATATGAAAAATATCACCCAAAATTAATTCCTTATTCCAAAACCTTTTGTGGGCCACTAGGCCCATAACTGGCCACCATATGCTGTAGCTACAATAGCTACATCATAACCTTCGGTTTACTCTGCCCAAATCTTTAGCAGCTAGCTAGTGGTTAGTTATAGTGGCTAAAAACAGTAAAAACCCTGACACTCGCCAAGTCCCCCCGCAATCCTGACAAAGATTCAAAAATCCTGACACGTTAGAATCCTGACGCATGGCAACCCTATTCGCGAATCGCAGGGCATAGTACTAAGCTGGCGCGTTCGCCAGATGTGGACGCACTTTAACGCGCATGGCTAGTACGGCGGACACTCGGGCGCCGACACGGCAGGACGAAGCTAACACTCGCTCGCCGCCACAGAAAGCTACTCCAATCGTCACTGTTAACGTAAATGCGGCGAGTGTGCGGACATGCGTCAAACAAACATCGGCTCTATGTACAATATGTATCATTAGATTAATACACGGCTTGGTCAAACCTTCAAACACAATAATAAGGTTAGCTTCCATTTATAAATATATATATATCGGTTAAGATTGTTATATTTTTTTCACATAAGATCCATTTAAATTTATATGGCTAGATACACCTTATAAGATCTTTATTTTATTTACAATTTAAAATGGTGAAACTTAAAAATACATAACAAATCAGACTGTCGTGAGTTCTACAGTGGCTAGTTAGAGAAAGTCTACCAAATATTTGTGATTACATAACAAAAATCAAGCACAATAATAAACATAACAGAAACAAACGCTCAACTGAAACGAAACACCCCTGGTCCCGAGACCCTCTCCGCCAATCATTCCCAGAAGTTCAACAAGTCTATCTAAGGGGTCCCGAACTCCCGAACAAACGATTCCGCTATCGCCGGCACATTTCGAGTGCTAATTTAATGCAATAAATGCTCAGAATAGATCGTGGACATCTTATTTACAAGCGAAAATAGAGTCACTTTAAAATCACAGCGAAAACACTTAATATACGCTCGAAGTTGGACTGGGCCGCTGTGCGGCCGGGGTTTGCAACCCGCACTACACTGTCACTGCACTACACTGCACTGCCCACGCGTCCTCTAGGGACTGTTCCAGTAGTTCTGTTCTGACTAACGACGGCTATCGGCGCTCGCGGCCGCTCACTCGCTGAAGTAGCGGACCTTGCCGCTACTGCACCGCACCACGTCCTCCCATGCTGAAAATGAGAAAAGAGATTATAAAATAAATGGTAAAAACAAGTATTGTGTGTCCTAGAATTTCGATAAGCACTTCAACACAATACTTTGCTAGTTTATTATTATCGGGCATTTATCTTTTTGGATTCGAATCACGCTAAGTTTTCATGCCAAGTGTTCACTTGAGTGATTTAAGTCTTGAGCCAGTATGGCGCCACTGGTTATGTACGCATTGTCACTGCAAACATCGTAGCCGGGGTCTAGTTGAGACTGTCAACAGTTACAATATCAAATCTAGTCAAGATTTGTTCTATTTTAGTTTTAATTTTAACGTTTCGTTTCTTGTTTTCATTTTGTTTGTAATTAATTAATATAGAATTTACTTACGAAATAAATATATGTAATCTAGTCAAACTAATGTTATATAATATTCTTCGAATCGAGGTTTGGACTGAAGTCCGATATCGGGTTAGCAACCATAAATAAAATCCAATTCTAAAATTAAAAGCTCAAGGTCGTTTTTTCCTTGGAACTCAAGGGACATAGAGTATATGACGCTAACCTGTCCCCACGTAGTCGACGATCTGGTGCAGATGCGTGAGCTCGGCGGGCGGCGCGGGCTGCACGTAGCGCAGCGCGGCGTTGCCAGCTCGCACGGGCACGGGCTCGCAGGCGAGCAGGTCGCAGCGGCGCGCGCCCAGCAGGCGCTCGTCGATGTCGAAGCCGAAGGTGACGCCGTCCATGTCGCGCGGCCGCGCCGCCGAGTCCAGCAGGATGACGGGCGGCCGCGACGCCACCACGTCCGGCGCCGGCTCCTCGCGCCGCTCCTCCTTGCGCGGCCGCACCCCCGGGGGCGGCTTGCTGCGCCGCGGCCGCGGGTCCAGCGCTTCAACACCAAAACCAATATAAAACTTACAAGTGCAAAAGACAAGTTCATGACATTTATGAGGGTATAACGTACGAAACGAGTTATTACAAAACATCGGACTTCTAACACTCTTCTCTCTTTGATCGTTGCCGCAGTCAACTTTGTACCTTTAAAATTAATCATATTTAGTGTCAGGAATGTTTTGTTTGGATGGATGGAGTAACTCGAAGGTTTGGTTTCACCCAATAATATGGCAGTCTGCGTCAGTGTAGAGCAGCGGTCGGCAACAAGCGGCCCGCGAACCTCTCACTTGCGGCCCGCGAGCCTCCCTGGTTATTTTTTATGTAATATTGACAACCGACAAATGACTGATAATAAATATTGATGACTATATTAACAAAGTGCGGCCCGCGTCAACTTCGTTAACTACTATATGTGGCCATCGGCCGCTATAAGGTTGCCGACCGCCGGTGTAGAGCATGCGTGCGATTCATGACAGACGTAAAGCCGATAGCAAGCATGCGTATGTAAGTAAACACGTATGACACACACCCGGATAGCCATCGGCGTCCCCCGGCGCCGGCGCGGGCTCGGGCAGCGCGGGCTGGTCGGGCGCGCCCTCGCCGTAGTAGTTGCAGCTCTCGATGAGGTCGGGGATGTTGTGCTTGGTGCGCGCGATGTCCGCGTAGCTGGCCGGCGGCGCGGGCCGGCACGGCAGCGCCGGCAGCGAGTGCACGGAGTCCAGGTCGTCGTTGGAGTCGTTGGAGCGGTCCGAGCGCGCGCGCGGCGAGGGCGGCGAGCGCGGCGAGGGCGCGCGGCGCGGCGGGCGCGGCGAGGGCTCGTCGGCGCGGCGGCGCGGCTTGCGCTTCTTGGTGACCGTCTGGAAGTCCGTCAGCTCCGGGTCGGGCTCGGGGTTGGGGTCGCGGAAGTAGAAGGGCTGGCGCTCGTCGCCCCAGGAGCGGCGCTCCGGCTTGGGCGCGGGCTGCGCGGGGCGCGCGGGGCGCGCGGGCGGCGGCGCGGCGCGGGACAGGTCGTCGAGGCTCGACGCTCGGGGTTGTTTATCTTTGCGCCTCTCGGCGGACCTTTTCTTCTTGTCGTCGTGTCGTTTGGGGCGCTCCGGCTCGTTGGACTCTATAAACCGGAGCACCTCGTTCAAGTCCTTGTTGCCCTGGTAGCCGTCGATGTGGTGCGACTTGATGACGGTCTCGTTTTTAGAAGACTTTTTTCTCCGCTGCTTCTTCTGTTGACTAGAGCCCGATTGGGGCGAGCTGAATCCCTGTACTGAGTTGCCGTTCTCGTCCAAAGATTTCTGAAATGTACAAAAGAAGCTCAAATCGGGGCCATTTAATAAAGCCATCTGTTTATTTCCAAAACTATGTTTATGCACCTTTCTGTCATTGTCAATTAAAAAAAAACATTTATTGCTTGATTTAGTTAGCTGATAGATAAAGTACTTACTAGAATTTAGTTTTCTACACTATATTTATTTATTCATTTTGAATAAACTATTTATATTCTAACTCTTCCCAAGGCTTGCCCAGTGTGAGAATCAGCCTATAATATTTTCTCTCTCTCCCATATTCGATTTAAAAGCAGTAGACGTGAAAACGTAGACGGGCAAAAAGGATTATTTTTTATAATAACATGCAGATATTAATAACTCCAACGATCCTACATATACGTCGACAGCGCGATGTAGCGGCCTGTGTAGCGCCATCTATCGACGGAACCATCAACTGACCTGTTTAAACTCGAGCTCGGCGGCGGCGGTGGTGAAGTGCGGCCCGGCGCGCGGCAGCGGTACGCCGTTGAACGTGGACGCCGTCATGCTGCGCGCCGGCTGCTCCCAACAACACGGGTTTAGTACTAGCCGCGTAGCCAAGATGCCAATCACTCACGCTCCGAAACGCAACTTTCACTGTCGCACTCATATGGAAGAGTGAGAGAGACATAATGCTTTTCGTTGTCGAAGCGATAGCGATTGTAACCTTGGCTAGGCCGGCTGGTTACTGGCACGCACGCACGAGTGCGGGGTCACGATCGAGATACATTCGCAATGCTTTCAGGGGTCCCCAAACTACACTTGTTTTAGAATGAGCATATCAAAATGGAAGTCAAATATATGCAATCTAGGTAAGGTTACGTAAGGTTGATTACCTTACCCCTTAATTCGACACAAAACAGGGAAGGCCATGAGTTCAAACATCCTTGGCCCTCAATAGTTGTAAATTTGTAATGGTTCGAAAAAATATAAAAGGAGCGCCATATGTATTGTGAAAGGCGCTGAATTAAAATTTAAAAAAATCTCATAATCTTTGCTATCGTTGAAGCTTGGCATACTTTTTTTTCGCGATTTCGGGGTTGGTCCCATAGTAAAAGTTGCTCAGTATAATCCCAACCCTGGCAACGGAAATGCATTTATTTTTTGGCCACCCTATATACTATAAATAAGTGATAGCAAACAGCCAAAATACAGGACCAATGCACCTGGGACCGCTTAACGTAACGACCTCAATATTATTCTACTTATGCTGGTCGGACTGTACCTTCGGGTTATTCCCACTATAGTTCGTTTTTTTTAGCATTAGAAAGAACTCCACAGAAGTAAGCGTACAGTTTTTATCAGGCTCTTTAATTGTTAATAATTATTGAATTATCTAATGTAGCACGGTCAATACATATAATTTACTTCAAATTATTACCGCTAAAAGTGCCGGATTTGGAACCACAAGCTTACTTCTGCGAAGTTCTTTCTAATGCTAAAAAAACGAACTATAGTTACCGCCAAGTTCTTACCAGTGGTAACTACTGGGAAATTTTTTTCCACCTTTTACCACTGGTAACTACTGGGAAAAAAAAATTCCCACTAGTTGCCACCAACTCGGTTTGGTGGTACCACTGGTAAGAACTTGGTGGAACATAGAAAACATTCATAACTCAGGAACAAATATTTGTGATGACACAAATAAATGCCCTTACCAGGATTCTAACCCGGGACCTCCTGCTTCTTAGGCAGGGTAACTACCGACTAGGCTAGGAGGCCGTTGCCTTTTGTAATAAGGTGCACCGATGTTTAGGAGTGTTACTGTTTGTAGTAACTACTGCAGAAAATGTAGACATGTAAACCTGTTAGGAATTTAATGAAAAACAGGACGACTTTAGGCTTGTGAACTGTAGACGATATAGCAATGTGAACGAGTTAGAATAGAGGAATTAGTTATGCGAACATTTAAAAAAACTATTAGTGGTAACCACCCTGCCCCCCTAACAATAAGTGCAATGATATAACTAATTTTGAAATCTCAGTCGCTTGTGTGACATATTGTATGAGAACAAGGTACATATATTATTTAATGATAATTTAATATGAGTTATTGTTACGAGGGCAGCACTGGGAATTAGTTTTCTTACGCGTTAGATTGAGAAAATAACAATTTTCTAAGACGTTTTCAGTGGTGTTTAAAACACGATGGTGACAAAAAAAAATCCCAGTACGACTAGTATACATCGTTTAAAAGATACAGATTAGATTTGTGTACTTGTAATCCCTGGAAACGAAAATTTCTGAAAAGCAAATCAAATTCGTACAGAGTCTTGGTGAGTCCATGTAAAATTGTTACAATAGCAATTACTGGCAACGTAATCTCATAAACAATAAAGTTTATGATTATTATGACAAATGATACTTTTACATATTCCGTCAAAACAGCGAAAGCAGATCCAATGAAGGCTTCAAGTATAGAGGTCCGTCGGATCCGTACGTCAACGGAGAGCACACAGATAAGCTACAGTGCGGTCACCAAACATAAAACAACTATGGCTAAGGAGCGATGGCTAACCAATAGGATATAGATGGCGCCAGCATAGGTTTTACCTGTCTCTAGTTTTGTTCTATGGGATTTTTCTTGCAAATTTTAGCATCGAGGCCAAAAGAAAAAGCAATAAATACACTGATTACTGAAGATTAAAAAAAAATAATTTGACACTATTCGTAGGATTTGTAAGTAAAACCTTAGCTGGCTTTCTATTTCCTAAAGCAACTTATACAGTTACAATACCTTGTAAAGGTAAGGTAAGGTACCTTAAAACCCCTTTTGTTTGATATGGAAAGCCAACACTTAACAACGATCCACTGAGATCAAACTGTAGTGATCAAATCAGGGGACATTATCGCTATAAACAAATATTTATACATATAATAGTAGAAATGGTACAGTCTTTGACATTTGAGAAAATATGACATTTGTCAATTCAGTTAGGTACCAAATTCCTTTAGCTGTCAAACTTTGGAGCAAGATTTTTTCTTAGTGTTTACAAGTGTTCCCTTTGAAATGTTAGTAAATTTTTACAAAAAAAATACTACCTAACCTTCATAGTTAATTCCAATCGACAATACAATATGTTTATCAGACACGCATAGCTGACATCAACTAGGTATGTCTAAATGCTATTGTAATAAGCCGTATAATTCGTTTTATTAAAGTTGATACTGAACATTGATAACATTGTGTGGTCGCTCCTTAGCTTGTACGACGACAAGTTGTATTATATCAGCCATACCTCGCAATCGAGTCGGCAAAACCGTAGCAAATGACAGTTGAATGTAAAGGTTAACGTTCATATGCCATGAATCATCATCATGACTCAAATGATAACATAGCCACTATTTTTTAAATTTTTAAGTTAAATTTGTGTCTCTGGAAAGTAAAATATTAAATTACTACTTTAAATTTTTGTTTATTTGATCACAATTTGTTTACTGTTAATTTGAAGTCCAAAATAAATTCTACCTACTTATAACGTAATGATGTGTGTATAATAGCATAAGGATGTAAATACCTTATTTAGCGTAATCACACGCAAACAGATCTTAAATAATTAATTTAAAACATAGTTTTTATATTTGACTTAGTAAATACGTATATATGCGTCAACCCTAATGTGCAACTGCTACGGTTTTGCCGACTCGATTGCGAGGTATGTTTATCACTTATCGACTCCAGCCACACCCTCGACGAGTGGCATGGGAAGTAGGCAGGGAACTACTGTGGCTGACGACGAGTAATGTGGCCATACTAGGTCTACTTCCCTCGCTACTTGCCATGCCATTCGTCGACTGTGTAGCCGGGGAATTTCACTTGTATTCTCCCTTATTCCACTTGCAGATAAACAAGTGAATAACGAAGAGAAAACCCGCCGGTAAAGGATAAATATAACTTGTATAGCCTTCTTGGCCCCTATTTCATCAAACTGACAATTGTCATCTACAATCACTGGTACATTTTCAAAAATTTCATATTTGGATGGTAATGACTACTTATTATTGGCCTGGATGTGTATGGTTTGAATACGTCCAATATTAGATGACACTTGTCAAGTCAAGTTGACGGAGGCAGCTTTTCACATCAACTTGACAATTAACACTGTGTTTCTAGGCCTAGCGGTAAACCTAGAAAAGTACAGCGAATTCTCAACGTCAGTAATTGTCAAGTTGGTGTTATTTATAACGTACAAAACGGCGTACTTGACAATTGTCTTTTGACACTGATAAATGTCGTACATTATTTTGCGATGATATGTCACAACAGGCACAATTCGAATCGAAGCATTCTTGTTGATCCAGAATATTTTTCACGGAATTGTCATTGGGTCAAAATACAAGTCGTTACAATATAATATTTTAGCCGTATATTATACAGCTTTTCGTATGAGACGAAGTAGTATTTTAAATTTATCTCACATCAACGAGACGACACAATGGTACCCATTATCATTATTATTAATTTGGTAGAAGACAAACATTATAAACAAGACACCGAAAGAAATTGAGATCTATTGTCAGAAGACAATTGTCATGTTGGTGCGCTAGGGTCGGGTCCTCGGCTCCGAGTCGGCTCGGTACCTGGTGTCGGGGGGCGGCGCGGGGCGCGGGCCGCAGCTCGCAGGCGCCCGTCACGCTCGCCACGGCGCGGTAGCTCGAGCGGAGCTGCAGCGGCTGTCATCGCATACCGACTTTACAACCACCTTACACCGACGCAACTTACACTACATACTCCGACACCCCATTGTCATTGTTGCAGTTTTAAATTTAGAACCTTATAGTATTTTATTTTAATTCAAAATTGCGATTTGTACGCTGGCTACCCAGGGAGCCGACGGGTCTCGAAAGGTTAAACCTATCTAAACTTTGCTTTTGCATGTAGTATTCGCGCTATGAGAGTTCCCTTGAAAGACATGGCGCGCTATCCCACCTTTCTCAAATGTAAACCAAATTTTACGCTCTTATCTAAGAAAAGAATAGCTATTACGCAATAAACATTTTAGAAAATGCTCGTCGCACTTTGTTGTTTGAATATCCCAGAAATGTTAATACATGTACCTACTATTGTTTCTTATTTTTCTAAGCAGCCAAATATTGTATCATTTAAGAACGTAAATAAAAATTATTCATATACAACTACGTTTCTTTTTTTATTGTAATATGTAGTTAATTATATTTAAATTTAACTATGCTAAGTAATATTGAATGAACTATATTTTTCACCGCACCTAGTTATTCGTAACACTTCATATTCTATCCCATTCAGCACAAATCACATTTGAAGTTTTTATTTTGTACATGATATTTATATTTAGTCACAATGATAATCACTTGGCAAAAACGCGGATCGCAAGAATATGCCCAACACGACACGACCACGAGATCGACTAATTCATCAATTTCATGAGCGAAATGGTGAATTAATCCGTACAATGGTGCTAAAACCGAGACGGAAACATTTCTGAATTAACCTTATCAGAATATGCGAAAATTCAATTAGAATTTGCATCGCAGGCTAAAGCCGTTGTCGTGCTGTGCATTTTGAATTGTGAACAACGCAGTTGATTATTAACTAGAAATACAATTTTCTATCAAGTTTTTTCCGAATATTAGTTGATAAAAAAGCTGCTCCATGGTACAAACTGTACAAAGCTATGATGACGGGAAGAAATATATGGAAAGAAACACGGAATGTTCGCAAATAGTGTGGTAAATGTGTGTGAAGGTACGCGGGATGAGTCACCTTTGGGTCGACGGGCACCGCCGCCTGCGCCGACGCCGTGGTCGTGCAGCTCGCCACCACCTCCGGGCTGGTGATGCAACTAAACGGTATAGCGGAATCGACCTGCGGACATATGGAACACTTAGAAATTTGGATTTTTCAAAGGTAACACAATGACTATAGCGCAAATTCCTACCTCTTTTGTGGTAGCTTTGCTGGGCAGCTTTGTACTATCGCTTTGCGTTATGTTATCGAAAAAAAGCTTTTTAAGCGCGTTTCTAATGATGTCTTTCTTCCTGTTCGAGTTCTCGTTGTGCGGCTTTCTGGCGAGGCGGGCGGTTATTTTGTCTTTTTTCTTCTTTGGCAGCTTGGCCGTGGAGTCTAGGGCGACGAGCGGCGGCTTGGCCTCGCTGGGTTTAATGTCTACGGTGTTATCTATGTTACTGGGGGATGTGAGTAAGCGTTTGTAAAGCGTTAGGAAATAGGAAGCGTTGACCGGCAGGTCCTGCGCGTACTCGGATGTTCTGGCCCGCCTCATGTCCACCATTTCTGTGCCGCTAGTTTCAGAGTCCTTGTCATCAAAGCAGTCCATTTCAGAGACTGGATTAAGCGCTCTTTCAACTGTTAGTATAAATGGATTTATGATTGGTGTTTCAACTTTTGGCATGTCTTGGTCTTCTGGTTGTTCAGTATTGTTAGAAGTTTCTGTTTCGAGAATGGAAGTCTCGTTGTTATGCTCATAATGGGAGTTGTTTGATTCTATAGCTCGAAGTAATCGCTGTTGATTCGCCATGAATAGTGAAAATTCATTTGAGTTTTCAGTTTCAGGAGAACTTTGCATTGGAACCATTTCAACATTTGTGTGTTCGACTTCAGGTTTAGTATTATCTGCGTCAGTTCGAGATTCGTCTTTTGTCATAATCATTTCAACGAAACTATTGTTGTCTTCGTTAGCGTTGCGCTGATTTTCTTCATCAGCCACCATTTCAACAAAATCAAAGAAGCTCTTTTGAGTTATCTGTTTTGTTCCCAATTCAACGTCTTTAATGTCTTTATTGTCCTCTATTGTAGGGTGTTCTTTCACTTCAGCGTTTTCTATTATAAGGTTTTCTTTCTCTTCAGACTTTTCTATCTTAGTTACTTCAATATTATTTTGAAAATTATCTTTCATAATAACAAGGTCTGTATCTTGTTCTAGTTGTGTTTTTTCCATCTGAGGCTTTTCCTGGTCATTTTCCTTGTTACTTTTATCCTCAATATTATTTCGTTCTGATGAGTTACGATTAACTTCGGATTTTAGTGTCCGAGGCGAAGATGACCTAGTTTTCCCTGCACTACTAGTTCCACTATGATTCATTTTACTTCGTTTATCAGGTTTACTACTATCGGGCTTGGCCGGTGCAGGTTTATCAGTGACGGCATTGACATTCGCATAGCGTTCATTTCTATTACGCGTATTACGATTAGATTTATCTTTATTTTTATCGCGGGCGTCACTAGTGCCTGGGTTTTGATAACTTTTATCGATATTAACGTGCAAAGATGGGCCTATCGACATACTCCTAACATTCTTAGGATTACAAGATACTAAAGACGGCGCGACTAAGTCTTTTCCCACACGCTCGCGATATGCTTCTCTAGCCATAGCTTCCTCAACATCTTTTACATCTAACATTTTAGGTATGTCATGATATATATCCGAATATTTTTTTGTTTCATAAGGGTTTTCACTAGCTATCGGAATGTATTTATCTTTAGATACTAAAGTAAGGCGCGACGTGACGATAGAATTTTTAGGCAATTTGACAGGACTTCGATGTGGCGAGTTTTGATAGTAATCGTCGATTTGTTCGTTTTTATAGAAGTCTTTGCTGTTGAGCATAGCGCCGCTCAGGCGATCCAGCGGTGCATTGTAAGCCTCGAGACCTCGATACCATTTGTCGACACACGCATTGTGCCAGAAGCTTCTATCTCTGTCTCCGGCGGGGTCCGGGGGGCGGGCGCTCCTCCCTCTAGCCGTGAGTGGCGTGACACGGCGGGCCGGCTCCGGGCCGCGCGGTCGGGGGGTGTTACCTGGTGTGTGGGGAGGGGGGGTACGCACCTGGTTGGAGGCGGTGGTGGTGGTGACCGCGCGGCCCGAGCACACGCTGCCGCTGCCGATCTCCAGCGTCGCGCGCGCCGTGTACATCGGGAACACCGGCTTGCTCCGCCTGCAACACCACCACTCACCGGTCAGCGGTCACCACTAGAGACCAATACTACCGCGCACCGGTGTTTTACTATGTGAAAATTATCAATTAGGATTATTTAAGTCATAACCCTTCTGGTGGCCTCGTAATTTTTGAATTGTTTAGTTACTACTTTTTTTGCCGTACTAGATACTAGAATATAAATCAGTCACATGCAGGCAAATCGTTCAACCGAACCAGAAAAAAATACCTAACGGTCAGAATTGAGAAGAATTTTTTTAAATATTTTATGTGATTTCTAACATCGCTGGCATCGTATGCTGGGGTTTAATACGTAGCGCACCGTCGCGGCGTACTGGCCGGCCCGCACTCACTTGTTGAGCGCGTCGGTGTCGGGGCAGTGCGCGTCGCTGGCGGACTCGCGCCGCTCGGCCAGCGGGCTGGGGTTGACACAGCTAGGGTTGCCATCCGTCCGGGTTTCCCCGGATTTGTCCTAGTTTAGAGGGCGTCCGGGGAGCGTCCGGGCGGGGTTTCATTTGTAGTCCGGGTTTAAAAATTTCAAGTCTTCGACCGCCGCCGGGCGACGCAACTTAAACAGTTTTTTTTAAAACTTATATTGATTAAGTTTAAAAAAAAACTGTTGAAATGTCCGGGTTCTGGGCTCCAAAATCCGGGGTTTTTACACGTCTTGTCCTGGTTGCTAAATTTTAGAGATGGCAACCCTAGACACAGCGCACCATCGCCACGTACTGGCCGCCCGCACTCACCTGTTGAGCGCGTCGGTGTCGGGGCAGTGCGCGTCGCTGGCGGACACGCGCCGCTCGGCCAGCGGGCTGGGGTTGACGCAGCGCACCGTCGCCACGTACTGGCCGCCCGCACTCACCTGTTGAGCGCGTCGGTGTCGGGGCAGTGCGCGTCGCTGGCGGAAACGCGCCGCTCGGCCAGCGGGCTGGGGTTGACGTAGCGCACCGTCGCCACGTACTGGCCGGCCCGCACTCACCTGTTGAGCGCGTCGGTGTCGGGGCAGTGCGCGTCGCTGGCGGACACGCGCCGCTCGGCCAGCGGGCTGGGGTTGACGCAGCGCACCGTCGCCACGTACTGGCCGGCCCGCACTCACCTGTTGAGCGCGTCGGTGTCGGGGCAGTGCGCGTCGCTGGCGGACACGCGCCGCTCGGCCAGCGGGCTGGGGTTGACGTAGCGCACCGTCGCCACGTACTGGCCGGCCCGCACTCACCTGTTGAGCGCGTCGGTGTCGGGGCAGTGCGCGTCGCTGGCGGACACGCGCCGCTCGGCCAGCGGGCTGGGGTTGACGCAGCGCACCGTCGCCACGTACTCCGCGCCGCCCACCGTGCTCGCCACCGCGCCGCGCATCGGCTCTTCGCTTAGAAGAAACGCTGTGGACAACCAACAGTCAACATGTACCCTTAAGTTGTTCTATTCCTGTCATATCCCTTGAGACTAAACCTGGCTGTGACTGCCACCTACGCTAATTCCGATCGCGTAGGAGACAACTGACGTCAGTATTACGGTGGAGAGTGTAGTGATACTATGAGAATTAGTACGACAGCGTAATACGGATAGATATTGGTGGTTGAATGTTTATTAAATACTATACTATTGTCTGTATATCCATCAACGACTGCTTTGTATTTACATCGTTTATTACCTAACTAATAGGCGAATATTCGCACTTTTGTTATTACTTACAAATTTAAATTAATAAGTACCCCTAATTATTCAAATGTCCATAGTTCACTGGCCACCTAATTTATCAATATATCGGCTATCTTAGATAAGGATATAATTAAATCTGACCAGTCGTTTTGTGCGCTGAGGTTTTGTATGCAATATAAAATTTGGTCAAGCAAAGGTAAACCACCTGTTGAAAGCAGACGTGTGAAAAGTGGTCACTCTCGCGTGATGCACGAGAGCCTCATTAGCTAACGAGCTACACTGACTACCCGCAAACCGGACTGACGAACGCGCTCGTCAAACTGTGTGAGCCGTGTCGTGTCGTGTCCAAGGTTTCTAGTTTTGCTAATACGAAGCGAACGAAATACGATCTTCAGTGGCACAAAATGGATCAGAAAGTGAATCTTGGCGTAAAATGTAATCGATCTTTAGTAGCGCGACGGTAACTGGCTTTTTGTCAGTGGCATATTCCAAAACCAGCTCTGTCAAGAGTGTCCCGATCAAGAAAAAGATATTCCAAAGAGAAATTTTCAATGTCCAAAAACAATGCCCTCGTGGACGAATAGGCCTCTCGCCCACGGCCTCTTGGCGGCGCACTTGAGCCGCCGCGGGAGGCAACCCTTTTTATTATATTTTGTATAGAGATTGAAAGAAAAGGGCCTCGCAGATGCCTTCGCCCACGCTTTGATTAGTTACCCTACGCCACTGGACAGAAACTTACACATCTGAGGGCGAACACCGACGTTCGCAAATTGCGATCTTTTTCTTTTACTCCAATTACGGCGTAATTAGAGTGACAGAGAAAGAGGCCAGTTGTAGCGCTGTAGTCAGTCAATCATGAAAAGAGCAGACGGTAAAGCATACGTACAGGTGTCGACGCCGGAGGGCAGGCTGCCGCCGTGTATGGCGCGCGCGGACACGGAGGCGGGCGGGTGGTGGCTGTGGCGGGCGCGGCGCGGGGCCGGCTCGGCCGCCAGCGCGGCCACGAGGTCCTGCAGCGAGTTGGAGTGCGGCAGCGCGCGCCGCCCGCGCCCGCCGCCGCGCCGCGCGCGCCCGCCGCCGAGCCGCGCCGCCGCCTCGCACGCCTGTTCGTCCTGTTCGTCCTGCTCCACTTCCTCGAGGAGCTCCTGCAACAACATTACTATTAGGTAATAACTATTCAGACGATGAGGAAATCGGTATTACCAGGGGGGTGTCACTAAACAGTCATAAAACTACGGCGCTCAAAGAAGATTCACGGTTCGTGCGCGGTTATAAGTTTCAATTTTGCTTGCAAGCAGCGAGTATAGGTTTATACCTATACTTTACTTACCTATACTCGTACTTTTTAATTTTATACCTAAATCTGACTTTTGTGAAGGAGTGAAGGAACGAAAAATCAGGAAAACAGTGACATGAATTATTTCACTCAAAGTTTACACTTCTTATTACTTAACCGTTTTGGTAATCTTGTTTTCATATTATCATAGTCATAGTACCCAGTCATTTAACTCTACAATTAACTACCGGCGCCTGGTAAAGAAAAAATATTAGCTCGTTAGAAAGATAGGTACGGTTATTATGATAAAATAACGATTTGTATGCGTGACTCTGGAAACATTACCAAGAAAAAGGGCTTATCTAAGTCACAGCCGATTTTTAACTGTCATCGGGTATACCTACTAAAAGCGTGGATATTGTGAATTACTGTAATAATTATATTATTATGATTTATCAAAGGCTGATCCTTAATAATCAAGTCAAATCAAAATCAAATCTTACTAAAAATTAAAAGTTAATGTTGTAATTATTAGCAAGATGATTACTCTAATAAGAAAAAATTGCCACAAGATGTGATAATATGTATATGTACCTAACATCAGTTTCTTCTGCCTTTTGGAAAATAATTATTCGCATTCAGTACTTACAAAATTATTGGAAAATGAATCGTGGTTTGACAACTTTGCAAATGTAAACCTAAGCATTTATACTCCAGTTCGAGGTATAAATATAAACTAGTGATGTACCGACTATTGATTTGGCCGACTAGCCGACTAATCGGCGCTCGAATGGCCGATTAGTCGGCCGACTAGTCGGCTAGTCGGCCAGATCATTAGTTTCGTATAAGTTCAGGTGAAAAACAATAGTTTTGCTCTTTTGGTTGCGCTAATCATATATTAGCTTGGCTAAAAAGTTAGAAAACACTTTTTAGCCAAGCTAATATATGATTAGCGCAACCAAAAGAGCAAAACTATTGGTTAATATTGGTTCAAAGACCTATCACAAGAATCCTCGTTCAATTTCTGTCTTTCTTTTATTTTGCGATCCTGATGAGCAGAAAAAGTTTTCACACCCTGAATAGGTATTTTCGTAAAATAGACAAAACATATGGTAAATATTAACTGTTGGTTTCTTTTTTTTCTGTTTTTCTTTCACTAATAAAGTGCCGACTAATCGGCCATTTTTGCCGACTAGTCGCCGACTAATCGCCGACTACAAATGTGGCCGGATAGTCGGCTTTCCCGACTAGTCGGCGACTAGTCGGTACATCCCTAATATAAACCTTAATGTCGCATTTAGTCATTTCTTCATATTCATAAGCCTGTTTTCAGTAAAATAATACAACTCTTGTTATAATTTCCCAGTATTGTAAGTAATTGCGTAAGCCGGCGCCAATCGTCGTGTCGCGTACTGTACAGTCGCCATTAGATATATCGGAGCGGCCAAGGCGCTCACAAATATCTGAACACGCCTCTATTGTCAGGGCGTTAGAGTGCGTGTTCAGATATTGTGAACACCTTGGCCGCTCCGATATATCTGATGGCGACTGTACGTACATACCTACATATTGCGGATTTGGCTGAGACAGCCAGATAAGTAGGTACTCGTAACCTTTTGTGACCGGAACTGCCAAATATGTGCTACATGCTACATAGGTATTACAAGTTTTGTCTTTTTCGGCTTCAAAATATAGAAAAAAAGCGCGCCTTAAGCGAAAAGCGTATTATGTGGGAACCCATATTAAGCGGGTGCTACAGGGTCTACTGTACTACAAAAATGAAATTATGCACGATAATATTAATATAACTCATTGCAAGTAAGGCGTAAAAACAAAAAAAATAAACAGTTTTGTTTTTATTCATTAAATAATTCGATGCATTTTTAAATCCGTGTATGACCCAATAAGGTATCTACCTAATTGTTTATGCGTTCTTCTTGGTTTACCTTTAAATTTTTATTTAGAAGAATTAATTCATCCACGACTTCTATTATTTACTTTATCATAAAATAGGTATTTTATGATATCCAAACTGCTTTAACACAAACTGAAATCTCTAAAATCTCACAACCAAATCGTGTTTTACTAGTGTGTTCCGGAAACAATAAAATTTTGTATAATGGGTTTCCTGTCAATATTTTCTGCATGAGCTGCAGGCCAAAATCAACAAAACTGAGCTAAAGCATTTGAAATTCGGAGCTATAAAATGAATTAATTTCACAATCTTACCACAAAGTCGTATCTCCGGGCCCTCTATTGTTTCCCATAAAGTTTTAAGTCATAATGTATTGTTTGTCCGCATTTTCGTTAGTCAAAATTTGGTTTTTCTCAGAAACGCGTAACTTTTCAGGAATGGCATAAAACAAACCTAACATATCTAAGGAGTAAGGATAACGTTACGAAAATCCTGAAAAGTTAACGGTTTTACAATATGACTAATGATAATATGACAATCATCAATACGTTTCAATAATTATGTCAAACAAAGGGATCCGCGTATCTCCTGCGTTGTAATATTGAAGCCACGGGTTACTGGGGCCATTAAAAACTCATGGCAAAGATCACAAGTATCACAACGCAAGATAATTGATAAGGTTGTGCTGGCAAGCCGGCTTGCAAACTGGAGTCAGCCAAGCTCCAATCGTACCAACCATAGTTAACGAAGCGACTTGGTGTTTTGCCAATTTGATAGGAAATACAACGATTGCTATGTCAGGAGTTAAAGGGTTAGGTATAACCCCACACCGGTGCTTGAGACATAGTGATAACGTCGCTGATAATTTCCTAACATTACAAGATTGTATCAAATCGATTCTCAAAGAGTTGATTTCTTTCTTATCTCTTATTTAAAATTATCCACGAGTTCAACTGTTATGGAAATGAGTAAGACAGTTTCACAACAATTAGAATTTCGAAATCGATTCCCAAATAAAATTTACCATAATAATTTGCAAGTAGCTTTTATATTTAGAAGTCGGGCAATTAATTCAACGTGGGTTGAGATTTTAAGGTTGCCACAGAAATAAACACATTACACAACACAACTTTGTTGCCAAATAGGCATAAATACATAAAAAGGATAACGTTTTACGATTGTCGCATTGAATCCTGATAAAAGAACTTAAATAATTAATAGATCTTTATATTTTTGATGAGAGCTTTATTGCCAATTTGTAATTCTGAATCCGATCAATCTGAATATGTCACCTTGAAGAAGTCGTTATGTATAATTACCTGTCCTGCCCATCGTAGTCTAGAATTCGAATTAACTCGATGAGTTTACGGAAACTCCAGAAAATATTCCGTGATATGGATGAAGATGCCTATTCCGATTGTCTATTCCGTGGCTGTTATTAATTCCGTATTCCGTGTTCTTTAAGGCCACCCCACACAATTATAGCGCACACTGTTATAGCGTCTTTTGAGTGTCGGCCGTCTAGTCAGCAAATGGCGTCGCTACGCAGTTGCGCCAACGTTGCGTCGTGCAGCTGCCATGAGTTGACTAGACGCCGACAAGACTTTAGTGTGGGGTCACTCTAAAGTGCAAACAGACTATGCTGTTTGGTTGTCTATGCAAAAATCCAGCGAAACTCCCATTCGAACGTTTATATCGGCTACCATTTACATTTAGTCATATCCTCAGCTACACTGTTTTGGAGCGGAGTCGTCAATTGCTTTCCGTCGTCTAGCGCAGAGGTAAAAAAAACTTGGAAAGAAAAGCCAGGCGGAGTAGAAATCATGCGCATGTTTTAGGAATGTCAAAGATACCAGTGGGCTAAGAATATTGTGTGAATTTTTTGAATGGTTTGAAGAGCCACAATCGTAGGTACTTACAAACGGCCGCATGGTCGCGAGCCGCGGTTCGCTGACCCCAGATCCGTCGTATACGTTTTTAGGGTTCCGTACCCAAAGGGTAAAACGGGACCCTATTACTAAGACTTCGCTGTCCGTCCGTCCGTCCGTCTGTATCTCACGAACCGTGATAGCTAGACAGTTGAAATTTTCACAGATGATGTATTTCTGTTGCCGCTATAACAACAAATACTAAAAACAGAATAAAATAAAGATTTAAATGGGGCTCCCATACAACAAACGTGATTTTTGACCAAAGTTAAGCAACGTCGGGAGTGGTCAGTACTTGGGTGGGTGACCGTTTTTTTTTTTGTTCTTTTTTTTTGCATTATGGTACGGAACCCTTCGTGCGCGAGTCCGACTCGCACTTACCCGGTTTTCTACATCATTGTTATTGTTAGTTTACCTTGAACAGACTGCTTTTGCCCTCGCGGTCCTTGGGGCACTTGTAGGTGATGGCCTCATCCAGCAGCGCGCGCAACTGCCCGTCGTCTAATGTCTCCACGTGTTTGTTGTTCTGCAACAATACAACAAACTTTGTTAAGATTCTTTGTAAGTAAAATACCAACGAAACGCAATAAATCTTCAAAGTCACTTCGTAATATGATGCCTAGGTCCTAGGTAATATGTGATTCAACCTATTTTGTTAACATCACATACATTTTGTTTTCAGCACATCCGCACAGTCGCCTGGCAACCAAAGGCTACTAAAGACCGCATGTTTTGCCTGTGTTCTGAATGCTTGACTATATACCACTACCATATTTCAGAATACCGTAATAAGGACCGTCGATTTCTTAGTTTTTTGAGAAATCAAAACTGAGAAATGAACTAGGAAGATAACAGAATGGCACCCAATAGGCTGTAAAAGGAACCAGGGTGACTTCGACTTGCAAGAGATAGTGAGAAATGGAAATCATTAGAGGAGGGCTTTGTTGACAGACAAGCTGTTGTTGCAAAATCCAATCGGAAAAGCAGTATAGGCTTACTTTATTAAAAATTTATAAAAAGGCATAGTTATTTATTGCCGAGCTACGGCTGTAGGTGGAAGAATCTAGATGACTATCCTCGGAATGGATTAGGTACCTACCTATAGGTAGGTGTAAAGTAAGTACCTACCGTTTGAAATGTTTTAAATAACCTCGACGGAACATTACCGATTCCGATTACCTTACACTTACATTATAACGTTGACAAAACATTTCATTCTACAGCTGTCACGGCCATCAATTTAAATAAAAAACATAATTAACTTAATACAAACTGTCCATGTCCACGCATGTGGACAATACGGCAAAACAGCAGTCTCAACATTAATGTCAAGGCTAGAAAGTAATCACAGTGCATTCCGGCAGCTTATCAAAACAGCCTAGATTGACTTCAGCGCACCATTGTAAAAGAGCCGAACTGCATAGACAACAAATGCGTCTGCACTACGGCTACGAATTCCTGCATACGCTGGTTGTAATACTTGTAATGTATAGAGTTATATATAAGCAGTCAGATCACTTGCGTTGCAAGGCTTAGATATGCCCTATACTAGTAGCTCCCGAACTTCGGCGCCTATTCAACTCTATGGCTGCTGCTTGACGTATTGTTGGTGCAACTGCTCAGTGACACCATTTTCCATAGTGCTATAGACGGCGACGCTCAAAAGACGCCAGTGTGGGGTGGCCCACCACAGCAGAGTCTGCAGACTATGCGTATGTAGCGAAGAATGAATGAGTAGGGGAGACCCATCGCTGCACAGTGGCGCCAACTAAACATACTGGGAGAATTTGGAGATCAATCTGTCATCGGTTCACTTGCCCCGGCGTCTCTACGCTTTTAGAATAGCCCCGCTGTTATCAAATGGACCAACGTTCACGGACACGCTCTCGCCAATGGGAGACAACCGATTGTAGACCTTATTTTTATTAGATAAAACGTAATGTTAAGTGTTTCGTTTAAACTGTTTAAAGGGTCGACTACATTAAATTCTGCGACACTTTGAATTGAATCTTATCACATTTTATAATGATTATAACAGTAATGTTATGTTAACATGGTAAGTCTTTATGTTATTTTTGTAATGACCTAGACCTCAAACACTGTGAAAAATAAACAAAATACCCCCAAATTTTTTTTTTTTAATTTATTGAGAAAACCAAACAGTCATATAAACATATCAAAAATACAATACAAGATGTACAATTATAGCGGCGGTTATCGCTGAAGGACCTACAACATAAGTTTGACTAAATTAGTAGGTATGGGGCATTGGGATCGTCTGGTCACAGCGAGGCGTGAAAATATTACGCTCCATTTTATGATTAGGTAGATAATTTATCTGTGCCAGCGGACAAGTATAAAAGGTCAAGGTCATAAAACTAAAATATTGGGGGAAAATTGCTTGTAGTTTATTACACATAATATGTATAGATAATTACTATACGGATGTAGGTAAAAATATGATAAAGGTATCGGTTTGAGATGCACCGGATATCCGGTTACTATCCGGCCATTATTTTAATATCCAGCCGGATACCGGATAGTGACCTACTATCCGGCCGGATACCGGATAGTACCATTGCTTGATTTCGGAGTAAATAAATTGGATTTAAGAAACAGACACGGTCATAATCATACTTTTATTATTTTAAAACAATTTATATACCGATATACCGGTTCGGCTTGGCCGGATACCGGATATACCGGTATCCGGCCAAGCAACTATCCGTTGCATCTCTTGTATCGGTTATAGGGAGGTGAAGTTAGTTCCGTAATAAAAGGTCGCGCCTCTGCAAAAGATCCTGAACGTCTTCTTAAGGCGTTATGAAACCCGAATGGAATAATTTGGCTGTATTATTCAATTTATGAGAAATATATTATTTACATTTAAAAGTCTGTCTTTTAAAAACGTCAATTAGCACCTGAAAACTACCAGTGTAGAATGTATAAAAAATGTAGTGCCTTTCTCATCCATGTTCACCTTGGGGTGCCTTGGGTCAGCCAGTGCGATAGTCACGCCATTTTACGCCGAGCCCAATATCTACAATGTTGCCTTTATATTGTATTACACTACTAATTCACAGACTTATCCAATATGCGATGTTTTACCAGAAAACCGTTGAACTACGATTAGGAATATTAATTATTAAGCTAGGTGTCTAAATACAATAGCCACGATCTTCCGAAGTAGTTTAGGAATAGAGGCAGAACCGACGCCCAACGCGACAGCGAACACACAACTAATAATGTATTATCGTGGTCAAACAAATCGGTGGACTGTATAGAAAGATAAATAGACCAAAAAATACGATAACAATGTTACATAAGTTACATAAACATAACGATTATAAAGTGTTAATAGTTTGTGACGCGATATTGCGTGTTTCCTGTTTGAGCATGCGCTGGCTCACCATATTATTTTAGACCGTTTTTAGCATGATAACACTATTATTAGCTATTTGGTGACTGCCAGCAACCCCAGTACGATACCGTTAGCCGTCGAAAGCTTTCCTGCAGTATTGGAAATGTGATATGGTCAAATTTATCAAAGAAACTCCTTGTCAAGCAGGTATTTAAAAAGACAAATGAGTGACAAGTGCCGACAGCGACATACGTTAAATTCATTCTCGGGAATATGTGGGTTTTCACTTTCGGGCCTTGTAATATCCGAATCAGACGAAACTTTAGACTCTTTAGTTTAGAGTAACACATTCGGATGAATATATGGAATACTATAATATCTAATCTAATACCTTTAAAGTCTAAACGAACAATTCTTGTTTATTTATACATTTTATGGATCTCGGAAACGGCTCTAACGATTTCGATGAAATTTGCTATATGGGGGTTTTCGAGGGCGATAAATCGATCTAGAATAGGTCTTATCTCTGGGAAAACATTGTTGAGTTTTTATATGTTTTAAGCTTGGTCTCCCAGATATTTTATAAAAACCGCGAATGACATTTACCCCGCCATCCCTATTCACTCCTGTTGACGGTAATTTATTAATATCTCTAAATAATAGCTTACAATCAAAAACCAAGAAAAAAACGGCCATAGCTGCTGTCAACATCCAATTGAGTAAGTAAAATATTTTCCCTAAAGTACACAAAGAGGAAAATGGAACTACGTTAGTTTGTACGGAGAAGCGGTCGTCCACTTTCCTCTTTCTTCGTTGCTGGTGCATAATTGATAATAAATAGCATTTTTACGTAACACTTGTCTCGGTCTGTAAGTCTACTTGCTAGCACAATTAGCGCGTCCAAGATAACGCGTCTGGTCTGCCTCGCGAGGATGTCATAATTCACGGCGCGATGCCGATATGTGGACGCATGCCAAAAATGCCGAATCGGTGACTGCGAGACATACCGTCTCGCCGGCCAGGGGTGGCAGCTGCTAAATATTGTTTTCACCACACCAGCTCGGAAAGGCTGACTTTGCACTTCAAAAACTGATAGCAAAGGTGCATTTTATTCACATGTGAGGCAAAGTAAACAAATGCAAATTTTGAGTTGTTGTCTTATGTTGCAAGTAGAATTGACTTTTAAATGATGATTTTGGATGATAAATACTTAATAACATTCATTTGGATTTGATTTTGTTTGATATTTTACATGTACTATTTGCTTCGGGTTAGTGTGGTGAAAAATTTTGTGTTTCACTCGGAGGCAAATTTTGTTTAACCCTCGTGCTTTGAAACCCTCACAACGCTCAAGATTCCATTTTTCGTGCCACTCGCCAAATATTTAAAACTCAGCTCCTGTTTCGTCTTAACAAAACCCTGAATATGATGCCACGCAACGTCCACGCCGGCCGTCGAAAAATTAGCAGCTTTTTAACGCTATAACGCACAATTACATACACACTTAATTAGGTGAGGCATATCCGTATTATTATTATTAAGTATATGTTACATTTAAAAGACAGCTTTCCAAGTCGGACTTTCAATATTTACGATATAATTTCACGCCATCGCATATAAAAACTACCTGAATAGTAGCGCTGGCCTGATACCATCGATCGCCCTAATTAATTCAATTTGGCGCCACTCTAATTACCTGTCCGCACGTTTCGCACATTACATTACAACAGCATTAACAGCTTACGTAAATACTAATATTGTTATGTATCATAATTAGCCAAAATGAAAACCATTTCACAATTACTTTTCAAGAGTACATTCGCCATCAGATATAATCGGCGCGGTTAAGTTGTTCAAAAGTCTTGATAATAGAGGCTTTGTTCAGATATTTGTGAACACCCTGGCCGCTCTGATTTATTCGGTGGCAACTTTACGACTTCGATGCGATGTTGTTTTTAACGCATAGTGCGCACGCAGGTAGGTAACTACTTAGTAACTACATGCTCCATTATATTACTGAGCAACTTTTAAGGGGCCCACTGATTAACAGTCCGCCTGACGGTATCGGCCTGTCAGTTGTTCGGAACTGTCAAAATTTGGTTCTAACTGACAGGCCGATACCGTCCGGCGGACTGTTAATCAGTGGACCCCTTTACTGTATTACCTGTACTGTCGGACCAGCCCAGAAAACGCAAAAAAAGTATGCCTGTTTCATACATTTTGGCTGGTCCATTTTTTTATGGGAGATAGGTACTCCTAAAACCTCCCTGGCAACGGGAATGCAATTATTTTTTAGCCACCGTGTATAAATTCTTAAAGAAGCCATCATATGTGACCTTAGCAACGACCTCAAAAACATCAAGGCACGCACTCTGGCGCCTTTATAATAGAATATCGCATTGCAACCTTGTCAACTCCAAGAATCTGGCGGCAATTGAACATATTACGGGGAAAAATCGTTTTAACAAGTTATCACGCGACAAAAGAAATATCGAGTTAGCATATTTTATCGCAGAAGGTGGCATTTTGCGTTTCCGAGAGTTCAAAGTGTAGCAGGCGGGGATATTATTGTATCACTTAAGGTGGAAGTGAAAGAAAAATGAATCATTCACTCAAGTGAACATTCATTCGAGTGAACCGTCTGATCCCACCTTTACTTGCCCTTATTCAGCTCAACGACCTACCTAATAATTTAAATTTGCATATACATACATAATTTAATAATTATCTGCCCGCACCTTTCGCATTACTACTGATAGTAGTTTGTGTTACAACTTACAAGGGATCAAAATGATATATTTCCGTCAGGGGCGTACATTGAATCCTGAATGAAGCGATGGATTCTAAAGTAGAATCCTGAGCGTAATGAGGGATTCAAGTGTTAACGCCCAAGACGAAATCATTTTGATACCGTGTGACACATACTGCTTTTCACATCAACTATGAGGAAAATAAAAAAAATCTTAATGTTGACACAATGTGATGCTTAAACAGATTATTTAAGCTAAAAAAATAATGTACAAAAAATGTAAAAATAGTGTGCTTGAACAGAAAAGCGTCACTTTGATCCCTCCTAGCAGGGAGGAAAAGTGCCACTTTGATCCCTCCTAGCTCAACTCTTAAAAAAAAGCTCTTTTCCGAATAGGTGGCGTGAAAATAGTATTTATAGCCTTACGCAAATAATACCAACACATAAATATAATTAGTAATGAAATAGTCTAAACTGGTCTACTATTAGGGTTAGATTAGCAGCCGTATTCGAACAATGAGATACGTCAAATACTAGATATTGAAACGATATGGATTAGATATGTCAGTGTCAAACAAGTGTCAAAATTGACATTTCGTCAAAGAAAAACGTCACTTTTGACACTTGTTTGACACTGACATATCTATTCCATATCGTTTCAATATCTAGTATTTGACGTATCTCATTGTTCGAATATGGCTGTAGATCTAAACTTACAATTCACGTATGACAAGACAAATCACCAGAAAAACGGTTCACCGCGCAACAATATTTACAATTATTTATTACGTTACTGCCGGGAGTAATTCGTTGCGACAAAACATATATGCGAATTATGCCCTTATTATATGCCTGCATAGCCTGAATAGCCTCTGCATAAACCTTAAGAGCCACGCCAAAACTAGCGTCTCCTGAGCGTCGACGTCTAGCCAACTCTATTGCTGCTGGTCGACGCAACGTTGGCGCAACTGCGCAGAGACGCCATTTTCCATAACGCTGACTAGACGCCGACGCTCAAAAGAAGCTATAGTTGCACCAAACAAAGTCTGCAGCGGATTTGATAGCCCACGCAGTGTAAGTGTTATGTATACGTCATAATTTCATAGAAGTTTGACGTTTAAAATGACACTTGTACTGCGTGGGCTATCAAAATAGCTGCAGACTATTTACGGTCTGACTTTAGTTTGAGGTGGCCCTAAACATAGATGTTGAGTAAGTAGGTTTAAGGGTATTTTACACTTACGGTAACAAAACAATATATAGTACATTAACGGAGTAATTACATATTAATTTAAAGTACATATTACATATTCAATCTCACTGAATTATACACGGTGTAACATGAGTAAACCGAATAATTTTAACAGCGTATTCCTGATCATATTTAGAGACAAAAATGTCCCATAAACTTTTTCTAAATAACGCCTAGTTTCAGAGATAATATTAATTTAAAAATAAACAAGTTTTTGTTGTTACATAATGTAAAAGGCCTTTTTGATGGTAATGTTGCTGCTATGGGACGTAGTCTAAATATCCTTATTGATAGATGTCAAAAAGTGACAAGTAACACTTTGCAAAAAGGTTTTATGAAAAAAAAATGTAAAAATCAATTTATGTAACAAGTTTACCAATAACATTTATTTTTTATGTACAAATACATTAAAAAAATTGAGAAATCAAAACAAAAAAAAAATTTTTTTTTGGCGAAATTGACCTAAACTCGTATTACATTTTTTCCTTCTTTTGACCTCAGAAATGCGTGGTTAAAATTATTCGGTTTCCTCATGTTACACCGTGTACTGTGTAATTGTGTATGGTTTTTAAATAATGAGTTAATGACACACATGTTTACTATTTCTAGCTATTGAGGTAACGGTGTTCAAGTTGTGTATCTTAATCATTGTCTTGACATAATGCTGAATGCATGATTCGGGCATTATTTTTAGTCATATGATATGAGATTATTTTAGAGTTGTGACGAAGTGTTTACTAATCATAGCTAAAATAATAGCCATTATCGTGGGTAATTGAATTAATTCATTATAAATTACGCGCTGCATTGTTTATGTATTGCGTCGTCTGTTCATGAACTTAAAAAGAAAAAGTATCACACACTACACCTATACATATACACCTCACATGTTTTACATGATAGGCCATCTGCAGGATATGCCTTAACCCTTTTCCAGGCATAGTACAATTTATCGACCACATGCCCGCCAATAGAATTTCAACTATAGCATTACGATTTAAGGTTCATATTACATTGCACTTTCGGGAAATGTAACTTGTCTTCGAATTAATCATCAAAGCTGATTTAATCGGAGTATATTTGGATTTATTCGGAAAACCTTGTACACGTACAGTCAACTGTAAAAAAAAGTCCCATAGTTCTTAATTCGCTGACATAAGAGCTATGGGACATATTTTGAGATGATTTGTGCACCCATATTTTTACAGTTGACTGTACCTACTAAGATTGGTAGAAGGGCTTAGTAGAAGGGCTCCGCAACATTATCTCACGCGCGAGGACTACCAACTCTTTTTAGGGATCCGTACCCAAAGGGTAAACGGGACCCTATTACTAAGACTTCGCTGTCCGTCCGTCCGTCCGTCCGTCCGTCCGTCTGTCACCAGGCTGTATCTCACGAAACGTCTAGCTATCACGTTTCGTGAGATACAGCCTGGTGACACAGTTGAAATTTTCACAGATGATGTATTTCTGTTGCCGCTATAACAACAAATACTAAAAACAGAATAAAATAAAGATTTAAATGGGGCTCCCATACAACAAACGTGATTTTTGACCAAAGTTAAGCAACGTCGGGAGTGGTCGGTACTTGGATGAGTGACCGTTTTTTTTTGTTTTTTTTTTTTTGCATTATGGTACGGAACCCTTCGTGCGCGAGTCCGACTCGCACTTGCCCGGTTTTTTTTTATTGTATTAATTGAAAGGGTAGTCCATATCGCGAGCGAGATACTGTTGCGACGCACGCACTTGAGCCGAGCCTATACTTTTATTTACCAGCGTGGGACACAGAATAAATAATAGTACTAGATACAGAAGACTCACTCACTAACAAAACGCGTCTGTTACGATCAGGACAGACATGGCTGCTAGGTGGCGACAGCGCCACGCGCGGCTTATGGGTAGCCACCTAAATTGGTGCGGAACGCAAAGCGACGAAATCGCGGAGTGAGCCACGCCTGCGTGGGATAAGAGTGGGTGCACCAAAGCGATGATAGTTAATTTGTGATGATAAGATAAGGTAACACAATGATTGAATGTTCGCAAGTTATTGACGTCACCTCGCTGCGAGTCCCGGCGGCGGGACTCCGTGGGTCAGGGTCGTGCCACGCAATCGATCGCGCCCTTGGACCCGGCTTCCTGCACGGATTTACACGTGCAAAACTAACTGTTGCGCGGCCGAAACAGATAACGGGACTGCGGTGCAATCACCCTCGTGGGTTTCGAGCTTTTTAAACTGTAACAACAGTTACGCGATGCAACGCAACAACACATAATATACCTACGGCGAAATTGGCATAAAATGTATCTCTCTTCCTCGTCGAAACCTCATGACTGAGGGTCGTGACCGCCATAAGTCGATTTATCTTGGATTGCTCTCCAACCTGGCCGATCTAAAATATATGTGTGACCAATAAAACTCGGGATTTTATTTCCAAACATTGAAACTTAGCTAGAATTGCTAGATTTATCATATATCACCTTCGTAAGCCTCTTTTAAAAATGTTGTTATTAGAGCACTTTTGCATAAGTTACTCGTTTAATGGTATAATAATAGTATAATTAATTACATACCTAAAGCGAAAAAGAACGTCTTAGATCCTATTTCATTTTGTCACCGATACGGGGCTTTCTTTTCTTTATTAGTTTTATTACTAGTATATCCCGTTCTGATGTATAGATATGTAACCAGACGACTTCTGTCTAATATATGATATGTTTGTTGCTATTGCTAACAAATCGGACCGGACGGGCAAATAGGCAATTAACGGCCCGCTATCACGTACACGTAATTTAAAAACGGAAATGTTTTCGTAAAAATGCAGTCTAATCGTCAAAATTACACGTTAAAGGAACTAAATGCACTGCATGGAGACACGCCAACACTTTTGGAACTTACAATAACCTGCAGTGTTGGAATTATGCCAGGAATCTCTCATTTTTCTGGACACCGGCGCCGTTTCCCTGCATGCGCGGTCGATCAGACGACAATGAACGCTATCTAACCTAAATCATACGCCCTGATTATAATCTATTCTTTAATTATATTTAAGCTACGAAATTAATAGCCGTCCTACTTTTTACCCTGCCTAAAGTTAATCTTCAGTAACATAAGCGCCACTTGCACCATCCCACTAACCCGGAGTTAACCGGGTTAAACCATTAACCCAGTGTCAAATTGTACTGCTAAACCATAGTAACTCCAGGTTTAACCGGTTAACCCCGGGTTAGTGAACGGTACAAGTGGCCCTAACTATGCCATTATTAATTTTACCAGTAACTCGACGAGTATAAAAATAAATAACTCAATACCAATTCATACTACATTAATTTGCAGTGACCGTTGCATTGCATTGAAGTTTTTGTTACTTTTGAAAACGTAACAATGTACCTATCTATGTACAATTTTATATCATCTCATCAGTAATATTGAAGTTGGTAATTTCTTCATATCATAAGATAAACATTTTAATATTTTTGATAAATATCTAACTTCAGAAAGTCAGCCGACGAGAATCGGCGTAGGTATTCAATGTTTAGGAATTGTTCAGTCTCTGGATTTTAGCCGGTATTTCAGCAGAATAACCGTCATAACAACAACAATGGTTCAATCAATACTCAATAGCGAGCAAGCGATGCATACGCACAACAAAGACAAAAGTTTTTAACAAGTCAATTGAATCATCAGCGAGCGCGATTCTATTTCGACAGCCTTCGCCTCACCTTGACCTATATAACTCTGTCAATATTGAAAACCTCCCTGGTCTTATCGTTACCTAGCAGACTACCATCCTATAGGTATAGCTATGTCCACAGAGCCACATGTATTCTTCTCATTAGAAGGTCTATGGTTCAGATACTCTATGCGTATGTGGCACGGCTCCCCAAACGATGATACACAGTCATGCTGTCCTGCCAAGCGAAACCGGACACATGATCCGTGCAAGATCTACGGGACGCAACAGACAGAGCGTTAAGCGTCGCTACCTTCTGGTCCCGCTTAGGGCCCCCCCCACATCTAGCGTCTTTCGAGCGTCGGCGTCTGGTCAGCGCTATGGAAAATGACGTCGCTGCGCAGTTGCGTCGACGTTGCGTCGAGCAGCGGCCATAGAGTTGTAGACGCCGACGCTCGAAAGACGCTAGATGTGGGGGGGGGGCTTAATATATGGAATACGAAACCATCGACACGAGAAGAAGGTCTAGTTAGCCTACTGCTACTTATAGTCTCTAATCCCCATGAATGCCCAATGCAGATTGAGATAAGGTTAGGATAAGGTGCTTTTATTCCTTCATCGAAGAGCAATAAAATTGATAAACAAAAACATCAAATGAAATGACATTAAGTATAGATATTAGATATTCCTAAAAAGTCGTACAAACCGCGTGCTTTATAGTTCGTTTTCTTTAGCATTAGCAGGTAATAACTAATAAACAATCTTGACGTGTCTTTTTATTGAAAAACACTTTTGAAAAATAAGTCACGGCAAATATGTAACAATTATGAATCATATACCTATGTACCATTATTTTTTACTTTCATAAATAATACATAGGGGCTATTCCTAAATTACGTCATTTCAAATTAGGGACGGGGTCTGGATATCGGATGATGATAGCATGACGTAGGAGGAAACGGGGTCATTCGAAGCATGATTTTAGGGGGGGGGGGGGTCGAAAATCGGTAAAAAAACGATGACGTAATTTATGGACAGCCCCATAGTTACTGATTTTTAAAAAGCATTTTTCAATAAAAAGACACGTCAAGATCGCGTAATTCGCGTAGTCTTTTTCTAATGAAAAAAAAAACGAACTAAAGCCATTCGGCTACCGATTCGATTCGATTTTATAAAGCGATTTCTATCGCGAAGATACAATACAACTTTTTGCAAACCTAACAAAGTTTACAAGTTACCTGCTGAAATATAAATATGACGCATGCCAGATTGAAATTTTATCCAACAGACCAGAGGAGAAAACCTGTGAAAAGAATTGCCAACGGTGAACATAGAACGTACCATGCAGTCGAATAAGGTAAACAAACTTTGCTTGTAAATTTTGTCACGATAACGACGTTACTTGTAATCTAGTAAAGCGAATTTTCGCTGCCCCTTTTATACCCTTTCTTCTATAAAAATACTAATACACTTAAGTCACTAAAGGCTGAAAACATCGTCTAACAGCGTATCATGACACGACTGGAAAAACCATTAGGGACTATCGAAACCCGAGTAGGAGTGGGTAACATGACACATCACATTCCTCGAAACGAAAGATTTCCGCAAAATAACATGTGTTTTTTTAATTTTAATATTTTTATAGACGGAAATCCAGTCACAGTTTTTTACAACTACTTAATCGGCATTATTAGGTAAATAATAAATAACCATGAAGCATATAGGCAACTGAGCAGGTATCTTGCCAGAGTCCATTAAGAGCCAACAGGAGTGATCATTTCTCCATACAAACGTACTCGACTGTTTCCTCCGTGGGTTTTGATGCTAGAGTAATGATTTTTTCGACACAGATTAATATTGTCAATATCTGTGTCGGAACGTTTTGCTTTTTTTGATATTTTTGTTTTTTAAGGCGCTAGAGCCCTGGAAAAATGGCCAAAATTGCCTATGCCGCAATGAGAGGCGTAGTATTCAAAACTGATATCAATTAGCCAAAAAAAAACCGGGCAAGTGCGAGTCGGACTCGCGCACGAAGGGTTCCGCACCACAAAAAAAAACGGTCACCCATCCAAGTACTGACCCCGCCCGACGTTGCTTAACTTTGGTCAAAAATCACGTTTGTTGTATGGGAGCCCCATTTAAATCTTTATTTTAGTCTGTTTTTAGTATTTGTTGTTATAGCGGCAACAGAAATACATCATCTGTGAAAATTTCAACTGTCTAGCTATCACGGTTCGTGAGATACAGCCTGGTGACAGACGGACGGACGGACGGACGGACGGACAGCGAAGTCTTAGTAATAGGGTCCCGTTTTACCCTTTGGGTACGGAACCCTAAAAAGCAATACGGTCCGACTAAGATAATTTCATAATCATTTAGATTTCCAAATTTGGTTAGGATTGCTTAAGTTTTGGAGGAGAAAACAGTCGAGTACGAAACCTCGATTTTTGAGTTTTTATTTTACGCAGGAATTTTCGCCTTGTCCTTATCGCACTAGTTTTAGGAGCCGCTTCCGTTAGCGAGACGGGTATATTTACCTAAAATATTTAAAACTCAGCTCCTGTTTCGTCTTAATCTTGTATCTTAAGTTTTGCGTCGCATTTTTTTAACGTTAGGCAGAAGATAACGGTCAGAGCTAGGTATTTCGCTAGATAACTATAGGTATTTTCAATATTAGTGGTAAAACCTTATGAAATTAGAAATATACAGCCACAGCAATATGACTAGTAAGACGGGAAATCTTTTTACGCACTCAAGGATAAAGCTCTTTACGCAAATCCCCGCTTTTCCTAGCATCACGTATTCGTGATGCTACGAAAAAAGCAGTGGTGGCAGAGTGGATATGACGTCTGACTTTCAATCCGGAGGTCGCGGGTTCAAATCCTGGCTCGTACCAATGAGTTTTTCGGAACTTATGTACGAAATATCATTTGATATTTACTACTAGCTTTTCGGTGAAGGAAAACATCGTGAGGAAACCTGCATGTTACATCTGCGAAGAAATTCAAAGGTGTATGTGAAGTCCCCAATTCGCATTGGGCTAGCGTGGGGACTATAGCCCAAGCCCTCTCGCGCATGAGAGGAGGCCTGTGCTCAGCAGTGGGACGTATATAGGCTGAAATGATGATGATGATGATGATGACGTATTCGTGATTCTACTTCTTCTGACTACACTTATTACTCATTGCCAGGCGTGGCTCACTCCGCGATTTCGTCGCTTTGCTACAGGTAACTAAAAGTACATCCATTCCACACTCATTTTGGTGGCTAGCCACAAGCCGCGCGTGGCGCTGTCGCCACCTAGCCATATCTATCCTGATCATAACAGACGCGTTTTGTTAGAGAGTGAGTCTTATGTACCTAATACTAATAGTGCTATTATTTATTGTGTCATTGCTACAGTCTAGTCTAGCTACTAGTCCTCTGGCCCCTCTGCCTACCTCGGCAAAGCGAGGCGCCTAGGTTTCCGTTACCGGGCGCCGGCGTCGCCGCGGGATCCGGTGACCGTAACCTAACCGTAACCGCTGACCTAACTTTTAGCAAAAGATGACGCTCATTGTAGTCTCTCGTTTACATTAATTTTCGCCGAAAGCTAATTTCGCAGGTTTATCTGCAAATTATTGCCTATTTCAATTGTAAGCCTTTTTGTAAATAATTCGGAGATAGACATACTTATCAGCCCGACATTACATTTGTTGCCTGCAGTGCACTTTAGGAACGGTCCTTGCTGTCGCAGTAATAAGTCATCTGCAAGTACGTAATGTAGCCAGATCACTAATTTAGTCATAATACTTACAAAATGTAAATAAAACATTTCAATATCCGTCTAAACCAGCGGTCGGCAACCTGCGGCCCGCGGGCCGCATGCGGCTCGTGAAACTGTCACTTGCGGCCCGAGTGCCGCCTTGGCTATTTTGTATGTAATAGTGACAAACGACAATGTCTCATAAAGTCATAAATATTAACAAAGTACGGCCCGCGTCACCTCCGTTAACTACTCCGTTACTAAGTGGCCCTTGGCTGCTAAAAGGTTGCCGACCGCTGGTCTAAACTAAGCAATTATATCATCTTTTCTTGAATTAGAAATGAAAACATTTATAAGATCTCATGCCTCAATGGCATGACAACAATTGATTAATCAATTTGTAATATTTGGTTACTCGATTGGCAAAGCCCATAGCTATTCATAATGTGGTCGGCAATACGATTTAAATAGCCTCCAGTATTAAATCCATTAAATTGTAATTACGAAATCACATATGACATGTCCAATAATGACCAATTCATATACGAGCACTTGTCTGCTGCCTGTGGTTATTATTAAGCCAATGTAATTAAGATATTTGATTAAAATGAAAAAAAAATGGGATTAATTAAATAAATTACCTATTTACATTACGAAAAAAATTAAGAGAATTTGCTGAAGTATTTTAAGTTCTCTATATGAAAACATAATGTAGAGATTGTAGAGATAATCGAATAGACAAAGATTCCTGCTCTAGGGAATCTTCCTGCAGACTTCGCCTAACCGAAGTCCCCATGATAAGGTCCTATCCATGATGATGCAGAGGTTTTTTACGTCCTACGAGTAGGAAATCAAAACGACATTAAAATAAATATGTAGGTTGTCAATATAAATTCTGAGAAGAATTTTTGGGGTACGTAGGTATTATTATAACCTGTGTCTTGGACAGATTAGCTTTAAGCCTTTATTTTTTAGCTTTTAGGCAGAGGGAATATATTTCCCACCTGATTTTGAACTTTATTTCAAAGTGATAGAGTTCAATTTTGTATAATTCCTGACACCCTTAAAGGGTTAAGGCCAAAACTACAACTCCAATCCGAGATTTTATCTAATGGCGTTATTCATAAACGCGTTACTGGCCTGAATTCGCTATGAATCGTTTGTCTTTATCTGAAATTTTGACTTATGTATTTGTAAGAAAAGGATAAAACGTAATTTAACTAAATCAGGCTCATAAAGTTCTATGTTTTTGTGTCTATTTTTGTCTAGTGTCTATTTGATTAAAGATATAAATAGACAAAGACATGAGATCGCCAAAAACGCCCTGCGAGTATCAGAAGATAGTCGACATAAAGATAATTGATTAGTAGTATAATGAGATAGTAGGATAATGTGAAATCTAATAGAATAATTGAAATAACCCACGCAGTAACATAATTGGCTAAAAGTTGTTATCAAACAACACCAAATGACGTGCCTTTTGAGGATAACAATAATATAATTAAGGTAATAATAAGCAACAATAGCCTCTAGTCTAAACATAAACACTGCGCTGCTTATTTTTCACATGGCAAAAGCGCCACAGACAGAAAACTATAATGAGTTAACGAGGCAGTCATTACAGCAAATTGCCGAATTGTTGCATATTTGCGTTTACATTACATTACGAGCTCGGTTGCCTAAAATATACGCCGCGCCTCTTGTACAAAAACGCAATCGCGACGCCCACCACAATACGTAGTGATTAGTAATGACTCTCCATTTAAAAACCAACAAAAACATGGCAAGACCTCTTTACATTTTGAGCGTTCTGGGTTCCGTGCTGAATTTGTTACTATATTTTATGAAACAAAGTGCCCTGCCGCGTCTGTCTGCTTGTGTGTTTGTATGTTCCCGATTAATTCAAAAACTACTGAATGGATTTTCATGCGGTTTTTACTTTTACCTATCAATAAACTAATTCTTCAGGAAGGTTTAGGTGTACCCGTGCGATGCCGGGGCGGGTCGCTTATTAGTTAAAATATAATTCATCATTCTCTTGCCCTTGTCCCATTCACTTGGGATCGGCGCAGCATGTCTTTCTCTTCCACACCTCTCTGTCGCCCGTCATTTCATCATTCACTTCCGTTCGTTTCATATCATCTCTCACACAATCCATCCATCTTTTCCTCGGTTTTGCTCTTCTCGTACTTCCCTCCACATTCATTCGTATGAATACCTTTCTCGTCACATGACTTTCATCCCTCCGCATCACATGCCCGTACCACGCCTAATTATATTATTACATTTAGTAATTCCTTAACATGTGTCAAACTTTAGTATCTTGTATCGAAATAGCAAATGACGTTTAGCTTCAGAAGAGAAGAACGGAAGGCCTACCGCGAACCACGTTTGACGTGTGGCCTCTCTGACGCACTTGTAAATTCGTACGTAAGTGTGACAGGGAGGCAACACGTCGAACGTGGTTCGCGGTAGACCCTCAGGTTGAGATCTAATTTAACGGACTTAGTTGTAACCCTCTCTGTCAGGACTTATCAATTGAGGGACCCACTAGATAAGTCAAGGGGGCGCGAAATGTCTGATAAAGAAAAGGGGTCAAGAAGTAATGGTCTTGCTTTTGCACCAACGCTTCGACGCAAAAAAGGTGGGAACGTCTGGTTACCTATACCAAAAAGAATAGACAGTATAGAGGGGTCCTGTCATAGTAAATGTTGTAGTCACTGTAAATTTACTGCCATCTATCGACACACGACTATAACTAAAAATAAACACGTATAAAATTATCAAAAAAATGAATATATATGGATAAATGATTTTATTATTTTTATATCAATTTGACCCATGTTCATTCACTGATATCTATGTGTTAACATTGTTAAATATAAAACGGTGTCGTCACGCCATCTAGCCGAGAATGACTTTTTCTTGATTTCGATCGATCGACTTATACGAAGAAGTACATACTAATATGTAGTTTCTGCGATTTTCAAAAGGACATTTAATGCGGTCACGGGATCTCCTTCAGAAGTGTTTAGGTAACTTATGCTCTCTAACTAGCAACTATTGCACCGTTGTGTTATTATTGAGCTTACGGAACCCCAAAAAATTGATAATCCAGACCACATGGCACTTACTCATCGCACTTTCGCGACTTATTCGGCAGTCAGTTTGAATCGAAAAAATACCGATTTAAACGAAGACTCGCGTAACACATGGTGTTCTGAATGACGTCAAAATGTAGGTACCTACGTGAGAAGCGTTTTTAAAACGGTTTATGTCTCCCATCATTCATTTCAAAATCGACCTTAAGCTATAACAGGAAGGTTCTCTTTACAAAGAGAGCGAAAATGGAAATAATCATTTTGTGGAGTTCTCACATGTATGCGAAACCCGATGCTTCCCGGCTTACTTCACTATTGTTATACCTAAAGGTAATATGAGTACATTTGGCTTGCATATTGTTTTCCCCTAAGAGAAAGTTTGTCCATATCATGTATAAACTAAATATAACTTTTAGTGATATAGTTTTACCGTATTCTATGGGACACATTTATTGTTACAAGGTTTTTTAGGCATTAACTTGCTGTAATAGGATTGACCGGATCCGGAACACTACGTTGCGCACCAGAACAGGCATCGTCGACGTTGGGGTAAAAACCGCCAGGCTAAAGTGGGACTGGGCAGGCCATGTACGACGCATGCACCCACAGAGGTGGGCTAAACTAGCCACGGAGTGGGTGCCACAATGTAAACGCCGGCAAGGTCGGCCCAAGAGGAGATGGCGGGACGACCTGGACAGATTTCTCAGCAACTGGACAGAGGCTGCACTTAATCGGGAGGATTGGAGGTCTAGGGGGGAGGCCTTTGCCCAGCAGTGGGACACCTTATAGGCTTTAAAAAAAAAAACTTGCTGTAATAAATCTCAAGAAGTAAAAAGCGCTGGTGGCCTAGCGGTAAGAGCGTGCGACTTGCAATCTGGAGGTCGCGGGACCCCGGCTCGTACCAATGAGTTTTTCGGAACGTATGTACGAAATGTCATTTAATATTTACCAGTCGCTTTTCGGTGAAGGAAAAACATCGTGAGGATACCGGACTAATCCCAATAGGCCTAGTTTACCCTCTGGGTTGGAAGGTCAGATGGCAGCTTTCGTAAAAATTAGTACCTATGCCTATTCTTGGGATTAGTTGTTAAACGGACCCCAGGCTCCCATGAGCTGTGGCAAAATGCCGGGACAACGCGAGGAAGAAAAATAAATATCAAGAAGCGTTCAAGACGCTTAATATTAATATGTTATTCGTAATTTATTGATTGTTTTTGCTGTTGTAATTATAGCACCGCTCCCAAACTCTCTGCTTAGCCTTAAGGTTGACTGGTAGAGAATGCCTTATGGCATTAAGTCCGCCTTTTGTACTATAAGATTTTTCTTTTGTGCAATAAAGATTAAATAAATAAATAATTAAAATTATGCAACATAAAATTGGGACTACGGGGGCTAACGAGAAGCGGAATCGAACAATTCACAAAAAAAATCCTAAATAAAAATCCCTCTGGGACAGTAGTACTACCATCTAGTTCAAAACATACACCTTAGGGTCACTAGTACTACTTCTAAAAACACAAGAATATCCCTCGGGTTTTGTCATAGACCACTGTATTAAAAGTTCAACTGGTAGTACATATGATACACATTCCAGATGTAAACAAAATATGTATAACGTGTTTTCTAACCCACTGAAAACCTTGAACCCCGATCAAGGTTATACTGAACAACTACAAGGATTTGGTAGGTTATACTGAACAACTTTTACTATGGTCGATCGGTATCGATCGGTCAAAATGTATGAAAAAGACATTTTTTTTAGATTTCGTCATTAGCACCATAGTAAAAGTTATTCAGTACTAGCCGTTGCCCGCGACTTCGTCCGCGTGGAATCTTATCTTCAACATTTTACATCTTTAGTACCTATAATTTTCATATCCAAGCAATGTTGAAATTAAATACTTTTCTTTTTTAGCAAGTTGTATGAAGTTTTGAGTCAAGTGGATTTTGATGTTGGTTGCTGAAATTACTTTTCTTGTATTCTCATAATAGATACCTATGCCCTTATACAAAGATTCAAGTTCCGCATTCCGCACTCACAAAATATCTGATCTCCATACAAACTTTCATCCCCTTTTTAACCCTGTTAGGGGATGAATTTTACAAAACGCTGAAATTACTTTTATTGTCTTCTAATAATATCCCCAAATACAAAGATTCAAGTCCCGCGCTCGAAAATTTTTTTGATATACATACAAACTTTCAACCCCTTTTTCACCACCTTGGGGTCCTTGGGGGATGAATTTTCTAAAACGCTGAAATCAGTTTTCTTGTATTTGAATTTGGTACTTTTTTACAAACTACAGGACAGTTGTACTACCGGTATCGGTGTAGAGTGACGGCACCAATCATGGACATGTTAAGCGCACTAAATTAGAATTTCGTTTAAAAATGGGATGTTTTTTGACGATACAAAAATGGTGATTTTTTTTTCGGCACTTAAATACATGAGGAACATTTAAACAAAACCAAAAATTCTGTATGTTTAATACATAATTAATAAAAAATATATAAATTGAAATTTACGAAATCACCATTGATGGACATCAAAAATTCAGTAATGGACACCCAGTCATGGACATGGACCCAATTATGAACATCCATTAATGGACACTTTTGTATTGAACACATAAATGAAACAAATAATGTCACAAATCAACTTTTATTAACGCTATTTGAACTTTCATTTAGATTTCTAAGTTATACTATAAGAGTTCTAGGACTAATCCGGTTGCCGGCTGCATGAAACAAACCTGATCAAAAAATAGAATATACCTACCCTGTAGAGGTACCTGACATTTAGTACCTTCCAACGCACTTGGTCGGCCTAGGCTTAACCTGGCAGATTTTGTACAAATGGCAAAAACGTTGGACAAAAAAACATCAAAAAAATACCTCATCGAAAAATGGAATTAAACTTGTATGGTAGGATACCTGACCTTGGGGACAGTAAAAAAAAAAGTGGTCGGCCTCACCTTAACCTGACAGCTTTTGCAGTCCGACCAAATTTATAAAAAAAAAACATGAAAAAGACCTATCGAAAAATCGTATGAAACTTGTATGGTACGATAGCTGCCTTTGAGGACAGTAAAACAAAACGGTCGGCCAAATCCTGTATTGGCCGGCCGATTGGCGATTGGGTCGATCAAATTTGTGGTACCACGTGAGAGCTACAATTTACCTCATCAAGAAATAGAATTGGCAGTTTTTGCTGCCAGGCTACGAGTTTTTGCAGTCCAACCAAATTTGTGGTACCACGTGACAGCTACAATTTACCTATAGGATGAAAAAAACGGATTATAATAGCTAAAATAAACCTATTGACGTATGGCTTGGTCGGCCTCACCTTAGCCTGGCAGTTTTTGCAGTTCGACCAAATTTGTGGTACCACGTGACAGCTACAATCCCTACAATTTACCTCATCGAAAAATAGAATGAAAAAAACAGATTATCTTAGCTAAAATAAACCTGTTGACGTGTCTTGGTCGGTCTCACCATAACCAGTCAGTTTTTGCAGTCCGACCACAGTTTTAAAAAAATCATCAAAAAAATCTTATCGAAAAATCGTATGAAACTTGTATGGTACGATAGCTGCCTTTGAGGACAGTAAAAAAATGGTCGGCCAAATCCTGTATTGGCCGGCCGATTGGCGATTGGGTCGATCAAATTTGTGGTACCACGTGAGAGCTACAATTTACCTCATCAAGAAATAGAATTGGCAGTTTTTGCTGCCAGGCTACGAGTTTTTGCAGTCCAACCAAATTTGTGGTACCACGTGACAGCTATAATTTACCTTGTCGAAAAATAGGATGAAAAAAACGGATTATAATAGCTAAAATAAACCTGTTGACGTATGGTTTGGTCGGCCTCACCTTAGCCTGGCAGTTTTTGCAGTCCGACCAAATTTGTGGTACCACGTGACAGCTATTATTTGCCTCATCGAAAAATAGGATGAATAAAAAACGGATTATAATAGCAAAATAAACCTGTTGACGTATGGCTTGGTCGGCCTCGCCTTAGCCTGGCAGTTTTTGCAGTCCGACCACATTTATCCATCCATCTAAGACAAAACAAAGAGCCCAATTATGGACAACTAAAAATACCCAGTTATGGACATCGTCTATTATTGGAAAATAAAGAGCAATCACAAAATCAACCCAACTCAAATGTTTAGTGCAATAAATTAAATAATTTAACACAATAAACTAAAAAAGTAATAAAAAGCTTAAGCTTGGACACTTGTCCATTACTGAATTTCATAAAATATCGAATCCAGTAATGAACAAACCCCACAAAAAACTTATTGCTGTGATTGGACATATTCAACTTAGCTCAATTTACTTGCAATATAGTATTATTCAGTAAAAATAACATTAAATCTCATTACAACATAACACAAGATAACACCATGCACAAATATGTACTCACCTTCTTAACGATTTCAACAACAATAACGGATTTTTATGACCACCGCCCGCAACGAGATTTTACTTCGCAGCCATCTTAGAACAAAACGGCTGATTTTGGTGACATGTGTCAAAATGACAGCTCAAACGTCTATTGGTTATGCTTTAGTGTTGCCAGTTGAAAAATGTTGGGACAGTTGCTTAATAAATTCAATCAACGTAAAAAATGTCCATAATTGGTGCCGTGTCCATTACTGGTGCCGTCACCCTAGGGTGTATTATTTGTACTACCAGTTTAACTAGATGGTAGTACTACTGTCCCAGAGGGATAAAAATTAATTAAAAATAATAAAACGAGATTGTTAAAAATTAATCTTAATGGCAAATTTATTTTCTTATAAAATTCTCGTATAATCATCGCCAGTTGTCGTCTGAGGGGCTACTAACCGCGTAAACCGAAATTCGCAAATTGCGGGGATTTTTCTCTGTCACTCTAATTAAGCCGTCATTGGAGTAAATATCAAATATCAACATTTATTCAGCAAATAGGCCACAAGGGCACTTTTACACGTCAACATTGAATTTACATAAAAGCAAAAATAATAACATCAACAATTTTATAAATTAAAACTAACAATTCAATCTAACGTATTACAATTACTAAGAGATGTATATGGTCTCTTAATGTCGAATTACATACAAAATACAGATAAAAAAACACACACAAAAAATCTATAATATTTAGAGGTGTAAATGTCTCTAGGTGTCAGAACTATAAGATTATATAGTTTATCAAGTTATCCTTAGAGATGTATAGGGTCTCCAAGAGTCAATATCCTGTATAATTAATACATTCATTAAAAGAAAAGAAACATACGAGAACAGAATGAGGCGTCTCACTGTAATTAATTAATAAAAGTTACTAAGTATAATAGCTCGTGTTAGCTTAACAGACCAGTCTCCACAAACAGCACCCGTTCACGAGTATGACGCGTATCTCAGCCATCGCCTCCCTCAACCTTCATTCGGGAAAGTGGCGACCCGATCAACAACGCCACCGTAAGCAAAGACTTTTAAGCGAGCATGACATGTTCAAGCTACCGGCCTATATTAATATTAAAATAGTAATAACATGTAGCTGTAAGACACGGCATTTTGTGCTCATATGTTACATAAAAAGACAGTAATATAGCTTCACATAATTACTAGCCTAAGTTGACTTAGAGATGTAAAGGTCTCTAAGTGTCAGAAACATTAAAAATATAGGTAAGTATGTACAATCAAAAATAAAAATCAAATAAATAAATATGTACTTAGGGATGTATAAGGTCTCCAAGTGTCCAAAACTAAAATTAAATTAAACAATATAATCAAGCGAGAACATCATTGTCTCATGTGTCAATTCTACTGGACACTAGCATATTTAATTCAGTGTAAAAAAAAAAAACAATATTTATTTAATTCTTATTATACTAATGAAACCAATCAAGCTACCGGCTTAAAAGCATCTCTATCGTTTATAAAATCATTTACAGTGTAGTACGCCTTACATAACAAGGAGTGCTTAATGTGCGACTTAAATTTGTGAAGTGGTAAATTCACTACATCAGTGGGGACTGTGTTATAAAAACGTGTACAGTTCCCGACGAAAGACGTACTAACCTTACGGAGGCGGTGGGCGGGCACGGCAAGTTTATGTTTGTTTCTAGTGTTATAGTTATGGATATCACTGTTAACCTTGAATTCGTGGATGTTTTTCCGAACATACATAATATTCTCTAGTATGTATTGAGATGCAACGGTAAGAATGTTAACTTCTTTGAATTTCTCTCTTAGGGATACTCGAGCGCCCAGTCCATAGATTGAACGTACAGCTCGTTTTTGCAGCACAAATATTGTCTGAATATCTGCCGCTTTTCCCCACAACAGAATTCCATAAGACATAACACTATGGAAGTAACTATAGTATACCAGCCTGGCCGTCTCTACGTTTGTCAGCTGTTTGATTCTCCTCACTGCATAGGCTGCTGAACTAAGTTTTCCGGCTAGAGTGCCTATATGTGCATGCCATTGCAGTTTGGAGTCTAAAGTGACTCCCAGGAAAACAGTTCGGTCCTCAAATTCCAGCGTATCACCTTTTATTTTAATCTTGCCGTTATTTACCTGCTTGACGTTAGGTAGCGTAAACTTGATGCATTTGGTTTTCTTGGCGTTCAAAAGCAAATTGTTTGCCGTAAACCAGTTTACAATGGTAGATAGCGCGTCATTAATGCTCTCGAAGCTATTTTCCTTTCTGTCCACTTTAAATATAAGGGAAGTGTCATCTGCAAATAACACTATATCATGTCTATCTTGCACAACTTTTGGTAAGTCATTAATGTATACCAAAAACAGGAAGGGACCAAGAATTGAACCTTGAGGCACTCCGAGGGCTACCGGGGACCCCGCCGATTGAGTTCCATTAATAACTACTCGCTGAGTTCTATCCGAAAGGTACGATGAGACCAGGTCAAGGGCACTAGCTTTTATCCCATAGCGGCTTAATTTTCTCTTTAAATTTTCGTGATCAACGCAATCAAATGCCTTTGACAGATCACAGAAAATTCCAACAGCATCTTGAGCTTTTTCCCAAGCATCAAAGATGTGTTTTAGAAGTACCGCACCGGCGTCAGTAGTTGATCGACCTTTGGTGAAACCAAATTGATTGCTATCAAGCAGTTTGTTTCTGTTGAAATGTGACAATAGTTGATTCAGAATAAGTTTCTCGAACACTTTGCTTAATGCCGGTAGTATTGAAATCGGTCTAAAGTTCGTGGGATCTGTTCTCGTTCCTGATTTAAACAGAGGGATAATTTTGCTATGTTTCATAATATCTGGAAAAATTCCAGCATCAATGCATCTGTTGAAAATCTCAGCTAAGTATGGTGTAATTGACTCAATGATGGAATCTAATACTTTGACAGACAGGCCCCAAAGATCTTCTGTTTTCTTTAAATTTAAAGACCTAAAAGTCTTAAGAACTATATTCGATGAGACATACGAAAATTTGAAGATTTCTGTACATTCTGCCACATTTGTCTTCAAAATTTCTTCAGCGACGTCTGGCGATGAATTAAGGGATCTTGTTGTTTCTACCGGGATATTCGAGAAAAACCGCTCAAAATGATCTGCTACTTCACGGTCGGAACTTACTAAAGTGTCAGCAATTCGTAGGATGTAGTGCGGATCCTTCAGTTTACGTTTTCCAGTTTCATTACTGATAACTTGCCATACAGTTTTGACTTTATCGCTGGAATTTAGGATCTTTTTCGACAAATAATCGGCTTTAGCGGCGACACACAACATTTTAAAAGATTTAGAATAATTTTTGACGTACTCTAGAAATTCCGGGCTTTTATCAGTTGCCTTTAAATCATATAAGTCGTAGAGCCGGCGTCTTTTCTCGTGAATATCCGGTGTAGCCCAGTCGCTAAATTTAGTCTTAGCCTTGCCTTGCACCTTTTTCTGAATGAAACAGGCATCAAATTCCTTTTTAATACAATTAAACAACTCGGAACTCAAACAGTCAGGGTTTTCCTGGGTACATGAAAGACAACATAATTGTTTAGTAATATTACGATTGAATAAACCTAGGCGACTTTCGGAAATCGGCCTGCACAAAGTATCTTGAGGAATTTCTTCAGTTTTCCCGCTGAAAGAAGCTTTTAGTCCACAGTGGTCAGAACTTAGGTTGTTAATAACAGATTTACTAATCGCGTCATTATTACTAAAGATGTTATCTATACATGTAGCACTGGTTGCTGTGACTCGAGTGGGTTCACAAAATAAATTGACTAAATTGAAGGATTTAAAAGTATTTAGTAACCTTCCACATAATGGCGAATTTTCTAGCAAATTAATATTGAAATCACCACATACAATTATTTTTTTATGACTTCCAAAAACACTACTAAGTACTTCATCTATGACCGATTCGAATAAGTTATAGTCTGCCGATGGGGGCCTGTACACGCATATAATTATAAATTGTTCCAATTCAACACAAGAAAGTTCTATAAGGCGTTCCACTGACATGTCAACAATGTCTTTACGCTCCTTACTTTTTAAATTATGTTTTACCATTATCAATGACCCGCCGCGATTGCAAGATCTCCTAAAAAATGAACTTACTATACTATGATTATTGAAATTAAACATAAATTCATGATCTTTAAGCCAGTGCTCAGTTATACAGAGAATGTCAATATTCGAGTACTGTATAAACAAATCAATTTCGTGTTCCTTACAGGTAAATCCTTGGATATTTTGATGAACTAAGTTCAATAAATTGGTAAAAGAGAAAGATCCCCGCAATTTGCGAATTTCTGTTTTCGCGGTAGCCGCCTGACTGCTAATTTTAGGAGCTTTAACAATAGAGCTTTGTGTAGATTTGGATAAGGAATGTTTCTTTGAAGACCAGTTAAAATAATTATTGTATTTCAATTGGCTTGTGACAAAAGTTAATGAAGAGTATTGGTGACATTACTGAACAAAGAATTTGATTAAAATGATAAAATAAAAATTACAGAATACACTTCAATTAATCACTATATCAATTAAATTACTATATCACAATTAAATATTATACTAGGTGTTTAGCAGCTAGGAGCAAAGCTTTAAGGTGATTTATGTAGTTGAGGTATTTAAATTTTTTAGACATGTGTTAAGACACATAACATTGTCTAAGGATGAATATGGTAATTTCGTAAGATTTTTAACTTCAGATTTTTTTAAAAAGATCTATTGAGTGTTATTTAAAGAAATACTTTTTAAGAGTTTTTGAATAAGATTTTTACTCAGAAACCCGCTGTGTGACACTGTCCGTGCTGATCACTGATTATTAGCCAATATGTTAACTGAGATATGAGCATTGCACTGGTTCCGACTCACAATGGCAAAAAAGCCATTACTCCACATCCCACCGTCTCACACAGAGATGAGATTAAATAAAGAGCTATGAATTAGATTACTGCTCATTAGAAAGTTGTGTGGTTGAAGATAAGAATGTGTGCATATTTGCATGATATACAATTAATTAGATACATTTGTGTGAGTTTGCTCATTTAGATCCTCCATCTTGCACTTTATATAAATAAATATATCGGGTGACAAGCAAAAGTCACTAACCTACACCATTGAAATTATTGGTCAATAAACCGACCTATACAAGTATAAAGTGTATTGTTTCTTTAATTTTTTGATAGTACTTAGTGGCTTTTGCTTGTCATCCGGCAATATTATATTAATCCACATGCTATAGAAGTGTTCTATGTGGATAAGTTATTTTCCTATTAACTCTATTTATGTATAAACAAGCATAGTACAGGGGTAACCTATAAGTTTCTTTAGGGGTCCGGTTCTTAAAATAAAATGACCATTGCGGTCCGTTCCTCCTTGTGTTTATTAAATAAACGAAAAAATAAAATAGGTTGGCGTTACAGATGCAGACTGGTCTGCAATTTGGTGACCTCTGATATAATATGTGGGCCATTTTACTTAAAGTTGCACAGATGTAGATAATTTTTATCCATTATATTTTCTTGGAAACGTTGGTATTTATCATGCTACTTCAGTCAAACTCGGTACTTTTTGTACCGAGAACCGAGACTGACTGAAATAGCAAGACACATTCTTACATTTCCATGTAAATATGATGGAAAATAATTATGCACTACATCTATACACTACACGTCTTACGCCCATACAATAGAAATAGGAAAAGGTGGGTCAATGTATGAAATTTTTCGTGATTAGCATCCTTATTTTAGTTAATAACATGTGCATCCTAGGATTGGTTTTGTATCATTTATATTGTTTTTTCTTGTGTAATGTATGCCTTTTGGTAAATAATTTAAGGTCTCAAATTGCTGGTTTTGTATAGTGGTAATTTTGAAATGAATTATTATGCAATAACACCTTATTAGTTATTACTGGCTACCTAGGGACCTGAAGTTTAGCTCCAGCTACAAGAATATTAAGGTGTTCCAGTTTTCAATATAAATAAGTTCAAATATTTTCAATACAAATAAGTCCATATATAGTGAGTTTTAGTGAGAGTTGTCCAATATTTAAAGAAAAATACCTATATAAGCTGAAAATTTTACTATTGATATGAGAGTGCAAAATTATTGTAATATAATTCTGCAAGAAAAGATGGAGCCTTATAAGCAGAAAAGATGTAACATTGTTGCCTACATTTAGATAAAATTTGTTTGTAAGTAGCCTGAACAATAATCAAGGTGCCTAGTCATTTTGTAACTGAGTAGAAACCTTGACTTTAAATTGAGTTACCTGTTTTTTGTTGCCACAACCTACTTTTATGAACTTATATTTTATAACACTGTACTTTTTAACAAAAGTAATAAATGCACAGTTTTATTACTCGTATTTGTCACATAAACTTCAAGCAAGATCATATTTCGTAGGTAGTCATAGATAGACAGGTATTTGTACATTTTGATTTTGTTTGGTTAACAACAAAGGAATGGTAAGTTACAGTTCACAAGGGCAATATGATCACTATGGATATATAGAATAAAGTCTGTGAATAGTGCAAACTCATGCTTACCACTTGTTTGATAAAAAGTGCAAATTGTTTTTGACATTCAATTGCTTCGCCATTTTTCACTTTCGTACACACGAAACGTGTTGAGTATCACTCACATAGGACCACAATTTTCTGTTCACGAAATATTTGTACGGCACGCGACGGCATTTAGCTACAGCCGGTAGCAAAACCGACAGAGCATTCGCAAAGACTTCAAAATTTAAATAAAATGGCAGCAAAGAGGTCAACTTACCTCCACTTCGGCGTTGGCAGATGTATTCGTAGATTTAGAGTCCGAATTGGTTTGATGTTCATTAACTAGATTGTACAATGCTTTTGAATCTTCACTGGGAATATTAGTCGCACTTTTATCCGGGGCTTTTGGTTCCTTATCATACTCCGGCGGAGGAGCCATCTTAAAGGAAGTGCAGTCAGATGACACAAGTCTTATGACTTTACGCACCGGAATCACCGCCTGCCCCTTCGAAATTATATATTTCACTACCTAGCTAATAAAACACCATGATAAAATATTTGCCTACAGCATAACTAAAGTTCTAACTATTAGCAAAACTGAATTCTTCATTTTCGACAGATTCCTACTAACATTTTTTTAACGAACACGACGCCCCCAAGCGGTAAACAGCGTCAACTGGTTTTTTTTTAAGTAGCAACTCACCGTGGAGGTAAAGTTGTCAAGATTATAAATTTAGTAAAATATAAAATTATTCACTGTTGAACGGCGTATCACTGAAATGATAAAATAATATTTGATATTTTTAAAACTTTATTTCATTATATCATTTTTTTTTGTTTTTAAATATTGTCATTATCATTCGTTCATTTAAACGTCAATCTTCAACATAGAAGGTAGCATCCTATAGAAGTGGTATACGCGTGCCTCCGTGAGGGACAAAACATACGCAATGGGAATGGGGTTGGCCGGTGCGGTGGAAGTTTTTAGCCAAGCCCCCTACTCTGTCTATTCTCTTTCACGGCGCAGCAACTAGTATCATTTCTCTCTCCTTGCTCTTTTAAAAATGCCGTTTGTCAAAAAAGGACAACCATACTGTTGACAAGATGGACTTCAAATCCAAGTGGCCCCTTTTTAGGCGACCCAGGTTGTGCATGTGTGCGTAAAAACGTATATGTGTACTCTTTTAGGGATGTCAAAAGTCGATTTTAATCATGTTATATATCGATAAACGCTACACAGCGGAACGAAATAGCGATTAATTGGAGCTTCAATATCTTCGTTAAACATAAGCATAATTGAAATGCTAATGGATAATGAATATATTATGATGTAATAAAATATTTCAATTGCGGACCGCCTATTTTAGTAGGTATTTATGTATTTTAATTAAATATCTGAACTTTCCCTTGGTGACTCCTGGGGCGTGACTATAAAATTGTGATCTGATAACCACAATAAAGAATAAAAGCGTTTTTGTTCATTTTAGGTATAGTTAAACCTTTGAAGTAAAATTAAAATTGCAAGGAATGTCGATAGTTTATCGATATGACTTTATCGACATCGCTACAGCAAAGTGGGTCGCTTTGTTAATCGTACACTAAACAAAAAGTGGTCCCACTGACAGCTCGCTTGGAAGGCATCTGTATATATTCTTATATCTATGTTTTTAGCAGATGGCGCCATCATAGCTTGCCCTGTCAATCCCTAGAATTGTGTCAAATTTTTGTTTTTTTAATACCCTGGATGCAAGCTCTTTAAGCCAAATCTCATAGAAAAAGGGCAAGCTATGATGGCGCCATCTATGCAAACCTTTGACAGTTGCCAACCCCATTCGACAATATTAAAAACGGACTTTTGACAGAAGCGCCGTGTGAGTCTGTTCATTTTTAGGTTATTTTCCTTTATAAATAACATCCTTTATAAATTTCATCCTTATTTATTAACTTGGTTGAGGTTTATTTACATAAGTTAGGTTATTAATACATTTGTTCGGATACAAAGCTAGGGTAAGGCCTTTTTGGCCTTAGGGCCAATGGAGGGGAATGAGAAGGAAAAGCCGCCTGACGAGACCGATGGTAACTCTAATGTTATGGTTGGTATGGACATTGAAAATAATTCTAGAAAAAGAAACTTGCAAACATTAGACTTATCACCGGTCAGTAGTCCACAAGAACCGGCTCTTAAAAAAATTACAACCGACGTCCACAAAGAGATCTCGGAACAGGTAACAATAGTAAATGAGGATGTCACCAACCCCCACGTAGATAAACAAATCGATGAGAATGCTAACCCACTTTTGTACAAACACCCGGATCTTGACACAGAAGGTCGAGGATACAATGCAGACGACGATGGCCCATTTGTGGTACACATCTCAAAGGAATCTTCTACTGACTCCAGGTCAACATTGAAAGCCATCTACGTAGGTATGCTCTTAACACAGGCAAATGTCACAAATATTAAGAAGGACGGGATAAAATCTGTAGGTCGCAATAGAGTGTCAGTTACATTCAATAAAGCCGTTGATGCCAACTCTATCTTAAAAAACCCCATGCTAGATAAACACAAGCTATCAGCAAACATACCAACGTACAACATATCTCGTATGGGTCTAGTTCGAGGAGTTCCAACAGATTGGTCCATGATTGATTTTGTTAAGGGTACAAATTTAATAGAAGGTAAAGGTAGGATTTTGAAAGCGCGTCGACTACAAAGGAAAGTGACCAAGGAGGATGGCTCTCCATCCTGGGTTCCAACCCAGACTGTAGTAGTTACTTTTGAAGGTCAAACTTTGCCATCTAGAATATTTGCTTATTATACCTCTCTAGTGGTGGAGGTATTGCCAACAATTCAATGCCGAAAATGCCTTAGATTTGGACACATCCAGACTCAATGTCGCTCAGATGCCCGCTGCTACAAATGTGCCCAGAAGCACCCGGGTGATGGGTGTAATGTAGCTCCCGAACACATATCCTGTATTTTTTGCACTGCCCGACACTATGCCACTGACAGAAACTGCCCAGAACATCACCGACAAAAGTCCATCAAACTGATAATGTCTGAAAGAAATATTTCATATGCTGAAGCATCCACACAAGTCCCAGTTGTAACTCGTAGACCCTATGCGGACGTTGCAAATATAATGTTTGGCCCCAGAGAATTTTCCCCCCCATCACAATCTCCCGTTGACTTAACAGATTTATCTTCTACCCCTCCCAGAACCTCTCACCGCAAGACAGTATTTTTGTCACCTCGATCAAGACCTTCCTTATCCCCAGGTTATGACCAACAAGCCCATAACAATATAGTCCGACCCCCTCCATCCCAAATCCCCAACGGACAAGCCCTCAATAACTCATACACCAGAGAAACTCCTAATGAGGACCTCATGGAGCTCCTCCTTAAACTGTTAACTAATATCATCGCAAAATGGAGTGATATATTACCGAACGACGTTGCACCTTTAATGTTGACCCTAGTAGAAAAACTTTCCTTCCCTCACCACCATGGACCGCCAGGCCACATTTCTTCAATGGAATAGCCGGAGTATTATTCCTAAAAAACCAGATCTCATCCAGCTGATCAACGAACATTCTGTGTCTGTCGCGGCCGTCTCGGAGACGTGGCTGAGGCCCGGGTCTCAGTTTAGACTCCCGGGCTTCTCATGCCTTCGAGATGACCGCATCGATGGACGTGCGGGATGCGCTTTGTTGATCAAGCAATCCTACCCCTTCTCTCAAATTCCCCTCCCTCCTCATGGAAATGAAATTAATGCCGTAGCCGCTAAGGTTATGGGCATTAATTTCATTTCAATATATATACCTCACCCTGACCTTGACCTTATTCCTGAATTATCTTCTATCCTAAACTCTGTCCCTCCTCCTCATATAGTTTTAGGCGATTTTAATTCACACAACATTTCGTGGGGATCATACCATTCAGATGGGTTTTCGTCACTCTTGTTAGAAATCTTCGATGAAATCAACGTTTGCATTATAAACGACGGATCGCCCACACATCGAGTCTATCCTGGCCAGAACCCACAGTCCGTTCCCGACTTGTCAGCTTGCTCCCCTAATTTGGCCTCATTGTTATCTTGGACTGTGCTTCGTCAGTCCTATGGCAGCGATCACTTTCCCATTATTATATCCAAGCCCTCATCTGTTCTTCCATCCCCGTCTCCTGAACCGCTTTTGAAATACAGAATACAATCAGCTGACTGGTCGAAATTTTCACTTTATGTCGAAACAAAAATTAAAGAATGGGACTCTACCTTAAATGACAATAGGGAAAATTACTCAAAATTCAAAAATTTACTTTTAGAAGCAGCTGATAAGTTTATCCCCCGGAAAAAAAACAAAAAGGATAAAATCCTTTCACCTCCATGGTGGAATGCTGACTGCACAGCTGCCGTGAAAGAGAGAGATGAAGCTGAACATAAATTTAATGAATCTGGTGACATAGAGGACTTCATCAATTTCAGGAAAACCTCGGCCCGCACTAAACGCTTATTGTCCAAAACTAAGAAAAAGGGTTGGAAAGGGTTCTGTGAGAGTTTGTCCCCTAGAACTCCCCCATCAGTTGTGTGGAAAAATATAAGGCGGTTCAGAGGGTCCTTTAAACCGGATATCATATGTTCTTCTGACAGGTCATCTTGGCTTTTGGACTTTGCTGACAAACTGGCACCCCCAACTGCCCCAGAATTATCTTGTGTAGTGTCACCACCACTCCCTCCTCCATCAACCACCTTTGACGAACCATTTTCGGTTGCGGAGCTCAAAATAGCTTTGGATGGACTGCGCAACACTTCACCGGGAGAAGATGGTATTCCTTACTGTTTTATAACTGAACTGAGCTCATTCTCACAGGAATACTTTCTTGGCATTCTAAATCACGTGTTTGACTCAGGAGATATCCCGGAAGATTGGAAAACTCAAATTGTCATCCCAATATTGAAACCAACTAAAAATCCCCAAGAGGCCAGCTCGTACCGACCGATTGCGCTCTCCACTACGATGGGCAAGATACTTGAGCACCTAGTAAAGAATAGGCTGGAGTGGTACGTCGAGAGCAGGGGAATGTTAGCAAACACCCAATTCGGGTTTCGAAAAGGTAGGAGCACTATGGACAGCTTAAACATACTAACCACGGATATCAGACTGTCGCTTTCCAACAATGAGGACCTACTAGGATGTTTTCTTGATATTTCGGCAGCTTATGACAATGTCCTTCTTCCGGTGCTCAGAGCAAAAATGCTACATCTGAGCATTGCCGTGAAGATTGTACAAATTGTCTCCAATCTATTCATAGGAAGAACCATCAAAATCCGTGATGGCAGCTCTTATCTTTCTCCTCGTACACTGTGGCAGGGCCTTCCTCAAGGATCTGTTCTCAGTCCAATTCTTTACAGCATATATACATATGATTTAGAGCAATCTGTGCTTCCCTTTTGTAACATTCTACAGTATGCAGATGATCTAATCCTCTACACTTCCGCAAAATCTGTTGATACGGCGTCTGCAAGGTTGAACATGGGCCTGAGTTACCTGAAGGATTGGCTTGAAGAGCATGGTCTGTCTTTGTCACCCTCCAAGAGCTGTGCTGTGACCTTCAGTCGCAAAAGGAACATGCCAACTGCAGATGTTCATTATGGTGAAGAAAGCATTCCCAATAAAGAGTCAACCAAATTCCTGGGTATCATCCTGGATCGGAAAATGAGTGGAAAACCTCATCTGAAATACATACAGGACAAGTGTGAAAAAGGGATCAACATTTTGCGAGCTCTATCAGGAGTTTGGTGGGGTTCTCATCCATATTGTCAGAAGCTACTTTATAATGCAATTATTCGCAGCCACATGGACTATGGATCCTTTATATTAGAACCATGTAATAAGGAATCCTTACAAAAGTTAGATTTAATACAAGCTAAATGTTTAAGAATCATACTTGGTGCCATGAGATCTTCCCCAAAAAATGCCATGCAAGTAGAATGTGTGGAGCCTCCTCTGGTGCTGCGTAGACAATATCTTGCTGACAGGTTCCTCATAAGAGCTATCTCCAACTCCAATCACTTGCTGATTACACGCTTGCAGGCTCTTGCTTCATTGGTCACTGAAAACCCATATTGGATTCATAAGGAGTTTCCAAAAATCATTATTTCTTATTCTAAATTAAACCGTATAAACCCCATATTATATAAATCAGGAACAAACCCCTTATTTGAAACAAAATTTGAAACTTTAATCTACACCCCTAGTGTTATTTTTGATCTTGGAATATTTAAAAATGACCCGGGAGCTAACAGCAAATTTAAAAAACTTTTAGAAAAATGGGAAGGCTACTTACCTGTGTTTACTGACGCATCAAAAAATGATCCTGCAAATTGTGTTGGAGCAGCAGTGGTGATTCCAAAATATAACATTGTCTTGATGTTTAAATGTCCTCCTCAATCATCCATTTTCACAGGCGAGGCTGTTGCCATCTTGGAAGCTGTAGCATACGCTGACTCTCACAATATAGCAAAAATGATCATTTTTACAGATAGCAGGAGTTGCCTGCAAGCTATTATGGGCAACCAGTTTAAAATGAAGGCAAAATTCCCCTTGATACTTCAGATCAAAACCTTATTAAGAAAATGTGAATCAAAGGGATTAAAAATAGTACTCGGATGGATCCCAGGCCATTGTGGCATTCCTGGAAACGAGTCTGCAGACTTATGGGCAAAGAGAGCTATTGAGATGGGTTCACCAGGCCACGACAGGATATACAGCTCTGACCTTCTAAGCCATGCACAGACTGATATGTTTAACACGTGGCAAAATCTCTGGAATTCTACCAGATTGGAGGTAGGAAAACACTATGGCCACATTCAACCCAATATTCCACGTAAACCATGGTTTTTCAAATTCCGAGCATACCCTAAATGGGTCACGTCTACAATTTGCCGCTTACGCTTGGGGCCAGTTTGTACACCTGTATTCCTTGCCAAGATACGGGTCCGGGATACGTCACTGTGCGAATGTGGGTTAGACGAAGGCACCGTAGATCACATTTTCTTCTCTTGTCCGAGATTCAATTACTCTTTGTACGATGTGTTACCTTCAAATATTCCACGACCCATTAATTTTTACTCACTTCTCACTCTAATGAACCCGCCCCTAACTTCTATCCTTATTAAGTATGTACAGGAGCATAATATAAAACTTTAAGTCTTACTGCTCGTCTTACTATTACTATTATTTCTATCTATCTATATATTTCAATTTCTACGTTTTTTCCTCCATTTCATCCGCTATGTTGCTTGCCTTAACAATCTGTCATCCGCTTTCCGCTCTTTTTCACTAATGTTGGTACTATTGTATGTTAATTGTGTCATGTCATGTATTTGTCTGTGATGTCCATAATAATTTGTTTGTTTTAGGTTCCTGTCTATCCTTCCACAAAAATCAAAATTTTACCGAACATTCTCGTCTCACAAGTCAAAAGTCTATACCTCGACATTGGCAGAATCCACCTTGCTAAATTTAGCAAGGAGTAAAAGCCATAATTAAAAAAAAAAAAAAAAAAAAAAAAAAAAAAAAAAAAAAAAAAAAAAAAAAAAAAAAAAAATTAAAAACACGTTTTAACATTCCTGAGAATATACCAAAAACAATCTACGTAATTCGGTCGGGTTATTTGTTGCCCACCATAAACCATACTAAATTTATGGTGGGCAACAAACAAAAAGTGAGACTGTGACAAAGACAAGCAATAATACCGCTTTCTCTGCTACTCCTACTGAAAGTTCAATAAGTGTATCTCGTTCGGTCATTTAGCCCTCCCCCGTTTCCTCTCTTTATTATTGTACCTTTATGATCGTCAATAACATCATTAACATCAACAATATGAGATGAAATGGGGGAGGGGCCAGATGACCGAACGAGATGCACTTATGGAACTATCAGAAGGAGTAGCAAAGAAAGCGCAATTATTTTTGTCCTTGTCACAGTCGCACTTTTTTTTCTCCGTAAATTTAGTATGGTTATGTTGGGTAACACATAACCCGTACAAATTACGTAGGTTGTTTTTGATATGTTGTCAGAAATGTTAAATCATGTTTTCAATTTTGTTGCATTGCGTATGTTCTGTCCCTCAAGAGCGCACGCGTATAGCTCGTCTATAAGATCCTTCCATAGACATAATATATATATAGACGGTGTCTCAGCGAGCTGTCACTGTTGCCACTTTTGTTTAGTGTACGATTAACAATGAGGCCCACGTTGCTGTAGCCATGTCGATAAAGTCATATCGATAAACTATCGACATTTCTTGCAATTTTAATTTTACTTCAAAGGCTTAACGATACCTAAAATGACCAAAAACGCTTTTATTCTTTATTGTGGTTATCAGATCACAATTTTATAGTCACCCCCAGCAGGGAACCAAGGGAAAGTTCAGATATTTAATTAAAATACATAAATACCTCCTAAAATAGGTGTTCCGCAATAATTGAATTATATTATAATATATTCATTATCCATTAGCATTTCAATTATGTTTATGTTTAACGAAGATATTGAAGCTTCAATTAATCGCTATTTCGTTCCGCTGTGTAGCGTTTATCGATATATAACATGACTAAAATCGACTTTTCACATCCCTAAAAGAGCACACATATACGCTTTTACTTACACATACACAGCCTGGGCGCATCAAGAAAGGCAACACTTGATTTGAAGTCCACCTTGTCAACAGTATGGTTGTCCTTTTTTGACAAACGGCATTTTAAAAGAGCGAGGAGAGAGATACTAGTTGCTGCGTCGTGAAAGAGAACAGAAAAGGTTGGGCCCTTGGATCCTTCCATCTATGATTCCATTGATATGTCATTAAGTAGCTAACACACTACCGCACCGCACCAAGGTCATTGTGGGACGCACCCATAAGTAAAAGGGAGAAAGCGATATCCCTTTCTCCCTCTTACTTATGGGTGCGTCCCACAATGACCTTGGTGCGGTGCGATAGTGTGTTAGCTACTTTACGTCATTCCTTGTTCCTCATAGTCATTTCATTCATTCAATCCAGTTCACGTTCAATCTGCTCACTCTGCTGAAAAGTGAAAATTGAAGTGAAGTCTTGGGGCGCCGCCTTTAATATTATTTAAATTTTAAAGTTTATTCAATTTAAAACACCTACCTTCCAAGATGACAGAAACTCAAGAAAACATATTTCTCTTTGTTCCCAATATCATTGGTAAGTGTTTTGGTCATGTGTAACAAATGGCGAACTATTGATTTGTGTTGTTTACATTGAATTATTTTCAGGATTCGCCAGGGTCGTCTTGGCTATCATATCCTTCTATTATATGCCGACGCATTGCGCCTTCGCGGTGATTTGCTACGTGACCTCGGCGCTGCTGGACGCCGTGGATGGCCATGCCGCGCGGTTCTTTAATCAGAGTAAGTATAAGGCATCACATCACTTAATTCAATTACTTTATTACCCTATCTTAGTATGACCTTATGACCCATACACTTACAATAACTGCGTTAACTATACATTTTTAACGAATACATGAATAGGGAATTGATCAATTCAATAGAATAAGCAAATTTAGTCATATTTGGTAGTTTAATTTATCTATAAATATTATGACCAACCTGGTTTTGCATAGACTGTGTTTGTATACAATCATAGTAGGTACATACCTATATGTATAGGCATTAAAGTTTTCATTGCACATTAAGATTATAATTATTAAAGTTATATTCATTAATTATGCAAAAACAATTGATTTAAAATATGTAAGTATATAAATGATATGTATTTTATAAAAAATAATATTGTTAAACTGACCGTATTCTAATATAATATACTGATTTGCATAACATTGCTTTTAGGTACCAAGTTTGGAGGAATGTTAGACCAGCTAACTGACCGTGCTGGCACCGCAGGCCTCATGATGACCCTCGCCACTTTCTACCCCGAGTACACTTTCTGGTTCCAAATCTCCATGGTCATTGACATCACTTGCCATTGGCTCTACCTGCACTCGGTGACCGTCCAAGGGAAAGCATCACACAAGCTGATTGATATGTCTGGCAACCCCATCATGCGGCTCTACTATACCAACAAGAATGTGCTATTCTTCATGTGTGCTGGCAACGAAGCATTCTATGCGGCTCTGTATGTTATGTACTTCTACACTGGTCCTACAGGTATGCATTTATTTTGCTATAGATTATAATAGCGTATAAAATTATTGTCATTAATGTTACGAGGAAAGGAAACCTAAGGAAACTAAGATTGGGGGAGGGGGGTCACGAAAAAATCACGATAGATCAAGTTGGGGGAGGGGTATAAGGAAACCTCACGTGTATTTTTCTACAGTGAAGGTGACTGTGTGAGAGATGATATTAAAACAAACTCAAATGCATGATGAGATGACTGGCGACACAGAGGAAGAAAAAGACATGCTGCACTGACCCCAAGTGAACGGGACAAGGGCAAACGAATGATGAGTGTGTAAAATTATGAAAATATATAGGATCCAAAAACATAGAATGAAATATTTGGGTAGTTACTGTAATTGTTATTTTATATGTAAGATCATTAACAGGACTGTTATGACTATTCTTATCATCTTGACCTAAGTGGTTGTTTGCATTGATGAATGAATAAGTAACAAACAAACCTTAGTAGCACACAATGAATTATCTTGACTATTTATGGATTCATTTTATTTTTATAGTACATTCATACATTCAGAACAGAATAATAAAAATAAGAGTCTACTTATTGTTATTTGTTAAATTATTGCAGTGGCAACATTGTCTTACTTTTTTTGGTCTTGAATTACGTTTTGCAGTTTAGGTATAGTTAATCTCCAAGCATCCAACAACTATTGAATTATTGTTTTATTATAATCTACAAGAGAGAAGTCTCTTAATTTTTGTCTACCTTAGAAAGATACTAATTATTTTGCAGCATACCCATTTCAATTTTTTTTTTATAATATATAAAAACCGGGCAAGTGCGAGTCGGACTCGCGCACGAAGGGTTCCGTACCATAATGCAAAAAAAAAACACAAAAAAAAGCAAAAAGAAAACGGTCACCCATCCAAGTACTGACCCCTCCCGACATTGCTTAACTTTGGTCAAAAATCACGTTTGTTGTATGGGAGCCCCATTTAAATCTTTATTTTATTCTGTTTTTAGTATTTGTTGTTATAGCGGCAACAAAAATACATCATCTGTGAAAATTTCAACCGTCTGGCTATCACGGTTCGTGAGATACAGCCTGGTGACAGACAGACGGACGGACGGACGGACAGCGAAGTCTTAGTAATAGGGTCCCGTTTTACCCTTTGGGTACGGAACCCTAAAAATACTGCAATTACTTTTCCAGTTCTCGGAATCGGCCTATACAAGCTCATTGCCCTAGTCTCCATGCCGGTGGCAGTGGTGAAGGCTGCCATTTCGGTCCTCCACGGCATTGTGGCGTCCATCAACATCGCTTCGCTCGACCGCGCCGAGCGCGCCGCCGCCGCCCAGAAGCAGGACAAAGCTAATTAAGCTAAGATATCTAGTTGTAGTTTGGCCAGCCATCTGTGTAGGACCACAGATTATATAATAGTGGTAGGACTGATCGCACCGGACCACCCAGACCTATCGCGAACAGCTTTGGTTTTTCGTCTATCCTTTGAAAAAAACAAATGTGACACTGTTCCAATTGAATATGATTTTAATTTCATTGAACTGAATGAGTACTATAGGTAGGACCTTGGGCCGTAGGAGGCTATTTGCGTCTGGTTAGACGCAAATAATTAACGCAACGAACTGAGTGAGGAAAAATAATCAAAAACAAATTTTATCATCTTATCTATATGGTTCAAATTCATATAACAGCGTATTCGGAAAACTACTAAGGCCCACTTGCACCATTCCACTAACCCGGGGTTAATCGGTTAAACCGTTAACCCAGTGTCAAATTGTACTGGTAACCATGGTAACTCCTTTTTTAACCGGTTAACCTCGGGTTAGCGAATGGTGCAAGTGGCCCTAAGTCTATTTTTTTATTCGGTAGACTAAAATGACATTTCATAGTATGAAATGTTATTTTATATTCATACTATGAACTGTCATAGAACTATCTACTACCGAATAAAAAAATAGACTTTAGTATACGTGCGCGGTAATTTGCTAATGGCATTCGTCAGATGCGAAGGCACGTATACAATTTGCTGTGCCAATGATGCATGAACAACTTAGCCCCCCCCCCACATCTAGCGTCTTTCGAGCGTCGGCGTCTGGTCAGCGCTATGGAAAATGACGTCGCTGCGCAGTTGCGTCGAGCAGCGGCCATAGAGTTGTAGACGCCGACGCTCGAAAGACGCTAGATGTGGGGGGGCCCCTAAGCACCGGTGTAGGTGTAGGTAAGCTAAAAAGTACTACACTTATCAAGGAATAATCTTTAGGATGATAGTTTTACTTGTAGTGTTAAGAGGTGACCGGAATGCTCTCTGAACGTTTTAGTGACACGGCTGGCTGGCCCAACTATATGACTTCCATTCCAACTATTCCAAGCAGGGTTACCGGTGTTTTACCATCAATAAACATTTTGCGTATAGTTCCTAAAACATTCAAGTTGTAAAATCCGAAATTAAACCAAAAAGAGTTGAGTGTGGTAACCCTTCATTTAAGTGACTTAAATTTGACTCCCATTTGTGTTGCCAAATTATTACCAGTCAATATTTGCACATTTTGGGCGCGCATCATAGTGTTACAGTCTGACAAAAAAAAGAGTAGTAATTAAAAAGTGGCACTACTGTAGTGTCGTCCCTTTCAAATCAATCTAAGAAAATGGGATGACACTACAGTATTGCCACTTTTTAATTACTACTCTTTCTTGTCAGACTATACTATAATTTTGACCACGAATTTACCTTCTTATTATGTATAATACAATTATATAAGTACAAATAAGATCATTTAAAGAGCGTTATTTACAAACACCTCTCATTATATCATAATGTCAATATGACTAGTCATCAGTTTTGATTCCCACAAGCTACTTGTGTTTTATATTTTTTTTAATATTTTGTTGCACATCAGGTGATGTTAACTTTTTATTTGTATTTAAGAAATACATATTTGTTGGGTACATGTAAGTAGCTATAACATAGTAATAGTTAAATGTGTTAAGTGGTGATAATTTTAGAGCTGTTTCTTGTGTATAGATGTCACAATTAAATATTTAAACTCTATGTGATTAGGCTGTTGTCGCGTTTTGATCTCGAAGAATCTGTTTTCAATACTGTAAATACTGTCACTCAGAAAATGATTTTCATAATTTAGACTCTGTACAACAACTCCGAGGCAAAATATGATAATGCAGCCATTTCCATGGCGTTCAGACTGTAATCATGAATCATGATTTTATAAAACTATATGCAAAAAAGGCATTAGCGAGAGTTACACCTATTATACTATAGGTTTAGGTACAGTCAAAATATTATGCAGAAAATTGGACAAAGCAGCATTTAGAGTCGGACCAAGAAAAGTTTGCAGCGGATTTGATAGCCCACGCAGTGGAAGTGTTATTTATACGTCATAATTTCATAGAAGTTTAACATTTGAAATAACACTTGCACTGCGTGGGCTAACAAAGCCGCTGCAGACTTTTCTTGATCTGACTATACCTATCAGAAATTTAAAAAAATAGTATATCAGTTATTTTTAACACAAATCATGTATCAATCATCATCACAAAGGGTTAATAAATAAGTCAACAAATACATATTAATCATATTATTCAATGTATGTTATATTTGCAGACACATTTATCAAGAGGCATGGCCTGGTTATATTATTTCTCAATATAATTTTAGTGATAAGAATTTTAATTATAGTACATCTAAAATAAGGGAAATCTATGTCTCTAAAATTATAATCTTAAGTTATTTAATGGATAGATGCAAACTGTTAACTATTCCTACAAACTGTATCATGCAGTTAACGACCACTTACATTTTCACTACAGATACTAACGGGTTGGCTTAAAGTAATGAGAATTTTCGTTTTCGGAAATATAAAAAAAGACAATAGCTATGGGTTTTCGACATTTTTCAATGACAAACAAGAGCATATTTTAAATTACAAGAAAACATTATATATACAATAAACGTCTCCCACATCCGATTTCTCATAACTGTGTTTAACCCTCTGCGTCATGCTTTGGACAACGTTTTATTAACATTCCATAACTGTTTTATTGCCGTTAATTTTAATTATTTCGGCATATTAGCTTGTTATCTATATCATGCCATCATTCACAATTGCTAACTGACTAAAAAATGTTCATGAAATCTGCAATTGATTGATATTTAGAGAAAATTGTTTATGTATCATATTTTGGTAAAATGTATGCAATGACGTTTTTAACTGGTTTTAGGCTCTCGCGGAAAAACGACTTAACGTTTCCAACCCTAGAATATCCCCAAGACTTAAATCAATCGAAGAATTTTGGCAAATATTATATACTCTGATATGTATATGGCGATAGTAGGCAAACATATTATAGAATAAAATAATTTTTACCGTGTAGTTACAAAACGATCAGTCAGAGAGTACTTGTTAGTTTGTCCGAAGTGAAAAGCAAACGGTCAGAAGCATGTTACGTAAACTAACACAAGGGAGACCAATTACTTCATTCTTGAATTTGGTTCTAATGTTGGATATTGCATAGTTCTTCAATATAACATCCAGAAATCCATGGCCATTGTCTTTTTGTTTTTATGTCCGAAAACAAAAATTCTCATTACTTTAAGCCAACCCGTTAATATAAATTAAGAGCATTTAATTAAATATTTAATCAGGGCATAGGCCACAAAAAAAAAACTATAAACATATTTAACTGTATGGGCAATGGTAAGTATAATACTACTACTATAATTACGGTATGGTACTATAATTATTGCTACAAAGTCATCCTATCACTATGTAAATACCTACAGTGTTCTTGAGTAGTGCTACCATATGATATTTTTCGGAGGATATACGAAAATAAAAATGAAACAAAATCAATATTAGTTATATTTATTTTTAATATTAATACTTGTGAACAGCATTTATGCAAAGTGAAAGAGTATAAGAATATATGTAGTAACATTAAATGCAATGTTATTTAAACCAAAATATTGTTGAACAAACTAAAATTATTCTCAATAAAGCGAAATCATTATTTTGAGACATTATTTTTACACCCCAAAAAATAATTGGCGGATTATCCCTTGAGGCTGCTCATGCCAGCTCTCATGATCTCGTCGACGAGGAGGAGGTTGCTGGCGATCACCGAGCAGGAGTTGAGGATTTGCTTCTTGACAATGTAGTTGTCCACAATGCCAAGGTCCATAGGCTTGATGGCCTCTCCGGTGCTTAGGTCTAAGCCAATCGGGTCGGGACTCAATCGCGACTCCTCTTGCAGTTTCACGATGGTATCTTGCGCGTCATATCCGGAGTTGATGGCCAGAGTTTTGGGAATGATGAGTAAGGCCTCCGCGTAAGCCTGGATGCCGAGACGAGCCTTTCCTTTAACAGTGTCTTTGAACTTCTGCAGTTCAACATTAGCTTTAATTTCAAAGGCGGCAGCGCCGGGGATCACCGCCTTGTCTTCAATAGTGTTGTTGATAGCGCGAAGACCATCGCGGATAGCGTCCTTGATTTGAGACAGCGTGTGCTTATTCGGTCCCTTGATGAGAATAGTGACGGATTGCGGGTTCTTGCACTCCTCGACGAAAGTGAACTTGTTTTCTCCGAGGATATGCTCGTAGACGAGGCCGGCGTACCCGAGGTGTTCCTCCTGCAGGTCGTCGACGGAGTTCATGGCTTGTCCGCCGCAGGCGAGCGCAAGGCGCTCCATGTTGCGGCGCTTGGCGCGGCGGAGCGCCACGATGCCCTCCTTGGCGAAGGCGTCGAGCGACAGCGGGTCCACGCCCTTCTGGTTGATGACGACGAACGTCTTGTCCGTGCCGTCGCATACTTTCTTCTTTAGGGCGATAATCTGTAAACAAAATATTGTATTCTTAGAATGCTGATTTGATAAGGAGTTTGACTCTATACATAGCTCTGGTATTTTTTTCTACCAGAGTAGGGTGTCCTGAAATGCCATGCCAAATTAAGAGACAGGACATCGGCAGATTGTCGTCGTCTTTGTCGGTGGCAATCGAGGTCCATCATCAGCACTTCGCCACTGCTAGCCGACTAAACACCTTCTTTGTCGTTCCTTCATGACTGAGGATTGCATCGTGACCAACAACTATGTCCCTCCATTTATCGCGATCAAGGGCTATGTGGGCTGCCCGCAGCATGGAACCACATGCTTGTCTAATGGAATCTGACCATCTTGCAGCGGCTCTTCCTCTAAGCTTGCCTTCGACTTGCCCCAGTAACACAATAACCGTGAACACAAAAAATGTAACCTTCTGGACCCTCTGGTCGATGAAGTCCCTCTCAGCGGCGACCAGCTTCTCTCGGTCCTCGGCCGACTTGTAGAAGAAGCCGGAGTTGACCTCCGTCTTCTCGTACTCCAGCGACACGTTGCAAGTGAGGATGTACGCGTTCTCCACGCGCTTGGGCATGTCCGGGTGCCGCGCGCCGTGGTCCAACACCAGACCTGGAATATATTACTTTGTGAGTTTTGTGACTATCTCATTCATTAACCCTTCCTCACCCATAGGTCTACTCGTAAATTTGCCAGCCCAAAAATGACTGCCGCTTTAGGTTTATAATTGAATTTTCACATCACATATTCGAAAAAGGGCTTTTTCTACTTTGACAGAAGATCCCTTCCAGCAAGTACTAATTTTTTAGCTTAAATAATATTTTGAAACAATAACTAATTTCCTCATAGGTGATGTGAAAAGCAGTGTATATGTCACATGGTAGCAAAATTATTTCCAACCATATTTTCCCTCACTGCGCTCAGGATTCAATGTACGTCCTCGCAGTAAATATGTAATTTTGCTCCCTTGTGACACAATCTACTATTTTGATTCTCCTTTTTACAAGAATTAGTTCACCTTATTACAAGAAAAATAAAAGGTAAAATATACAAAATTGAATAAGTATTTCGCTTTACTTACCTCTGACGAGCGTGGTCTCGGTGGCGGTCTTGTGCTGCATCTCCATGAGCTCGACCATGTGCAGGTCGACGGGCTTGCCGGGTGTGCGGATGGCCAGCACCGCGTCCACGCACGCGTCCGTCAACACCTCGGCGAGACTGGCGTGTACCTGCCAATATCACATTTCTACAGTTCTATCTTTGTATGTTTCAAATATATTGAATAATTTTACGGTTTAGACTCACTTGTTTTTAGTCACTCGTGCGACATGTGCATCGCTACAAGTGTTAGGTGACCCAAGCCCAAACACACCACTATGCCCGCCTACAATAACAGCGGAAGACCTCCCCCAACCTGTTTTCTCGGCGCGCGCGCAGCGTGCGACGCGGCGAGCCGCAGTACGTAATACACGGCCGTCGTGAACGCTGCTCACGCTGTTAGTGCTTGAGAAAGGAGACCTAGGCTCTCCGAAACATGTCGCGCGAGTGACTAAAAACAAGTGAGTCTAAACCGTAAAATTATTCAATGTTAGTATGTCTCACAACAGTTTAAATTCGATTGTTTCAAATATACTTGGGTTGATCAGATCATAGTTATCTTGATCTTGGTATCTCGTAATCGTAATGTTTCATAGTTTTCTTCTGAATTAGGTATATTAAACTTTTGGACGCCAATGACCGATATGTCCGCACCGCAGGCAGGGCTCGGAACCGGTTTTTTTGAAAAACCCGAAATAGCCCATTATTTTTAATTATTTTATGCTCTTTACGTAGGACTGTATTATGTAATTAGGTAACAGCTTCGTATTATTAGATTGTCCCATTAAAAATGAAATATTTAACCAAAGAACGAAAAAGAACGTAATAATACCGGTATTTTTTGTAAGAAGAAAAAACCGGTTCCGAGCCTTGACCGCAGGTTCAACGCCAAAGACTGATTAATCGGTCACAGACCACAGAGCAACATGGACCTATGTGCATATGCATAAAGTTCAATTTCAGTGTTGACATTTCGGTGACGTGGCGTCCCCGTGACAGCTTTTGTGTTTGACAGGAGACGAAAAGGTTAAAGGTTAATCATAATCAGTAAAAATTGTAGGGTGAATCAACTTTTACTCATTGTATGGTTACATTCCCCTGGGTCACTGTTAAAAATTGACACAAGATGAATTTTGTAATAGTTATGTTATAAAACTCATAAACCCTCTCCATAAAGGGCCATCTACTAAGCATGTTAGTAGAATGTGTTACAATAGTTCTTCTAACTGTGCTAATATTGTCCCCTGTCTAACGGGACAGAATAACAACAAGAAATAGCTGATCAATCCTGTAGTATTATGGTTTCTGGTAAGGGCCCCCCACATCTGGCGTCTTTCGAGCGTCGGCGTCTGTCGGCGTCGGTCCAGCGCTATGGAAACGTTGCATCGAGGTCGGCCATAGAATTGTAGACGCCGACGCTCGAAAGACGCCAGATGTGGGGGGGGCCCTAAGTATGTGCAATCTAGATTATCTGGACCTTGCCTAATAGTTACTTACCTTGGTCTTCAAGGATGTGCGGACAACATCCAGCAAGTTTTCACGCTTGATCTCAATGGGGACTTTCATGGTTTCTAAAATTTCCAGAGCCTTATTACGAGCAACGTCAAAACCTTCTGTTAGGATCCTAGGGTGGAGACCTGAAATGAAAAATATTAAATGTCAACCCCCTTATTCATAAACGGCTACTAATGTTGACAAGCCAATAATAATTGTTTGTCCCTTTCCGACGTATTGGTATGATAGAAAGGGTTCTATCATACCAATACGTCGGAAAGGGACAAACAATTATTATCAGCTTGTCAACTTTAGAAGACGTTTATGAATAATAGGGTATGTGTGTAATATAATTTTACTTGTAGCTTTGCTTTCTTAGGAACCATATTGCAATATGGAAGATTCAGATAGCACATTACATACTAGTTATAAAGTGAATTCATATACAATAGAACCTCGGTTTTTATGTGAAATTTTAATATACTGTCCTGTTTTTATGTCACAAGGTGTGTGTGTGGTTGATGGAGAAGAAGACAAAGAAAAACGAAATTACACAAATTAGCAAAGACATAAACAAAGCTATCAGACACTATAGAAAGGGAAAACAAAGAGATGCATTCGAGCACTACATACAAAAAACAGGCGCAGTCAAGAAAGCTTTTAAAGACATGAGAGAAATGGTTACATGTGTTGGCAAGAAAACGGAATTACACCTCCGCGAAGGCTGGCAGCTTATAAATATTGCTGGCAGCCTATAATATAAAAAAGCTAACGCGGCTTCATTTGTTTTTTTGCTTGTCAAATATTATTCATTTTTCCACAATAGAAGATTATACATTTTATTTTATAAACTGGAGTTTTAACTTATATAAACCCGTGAGACCCTTGAACATGGTCCACACGAACCGGATAAAGGAACCAGAATTTATCAAAGGACCGAAGGGATCTATAAATTGCCAATTTGTCACTGAGGATGTTATAACTGCCGAGGCTGTGATGAACATTTTCACCAGGACGTCGGAATCCGCCAGTGTTGAGTGTGTTAGGATTTATTATTAGGACCAGCACTCGTTATTAAGGTAGTATAAGGTTTTAAGGTACTCGTTATTAACTCCAGGTTAGTGAATATTTTATTGTAAAGTGTACCTATTTGGTAGTTAAATGAGTCAGATTCATTTGTAATTTAGATCGTTGTAATTATTTAAAATGTGATATTGTCAACGCAACTTCTGACCGTTAATTTGCCGTTATTCGTGTACTCTTATTCTATTCACTCGATACTATTGTCATTTATATTTAATTTCATGTGTATTTGCGGACTAATTTTATCTGTATTATTTTTAAACAGGTATTATTTTATTAGGGATTATTTTTTAATAATTGCATTGTAAATTGTTTACATTCAAGGTCTACGTACACCAGCTTCCCAAAAATGGTTGACGAAAAAGATTTAGTTCGCAAAAGAGGCAGTTATAAAGGTCAACTCACCTTGTTTACTACATACCTAGGCAAAGTGAAGGAGTCGTCATTAACTCAAGCTGAAGCTAGTCAATTGCAGTTGCGTATAGGTAAGATTGAGGCATTGTATGCACTTTATGATGATGTACAGACACAGTTAGAGTGCAGCGGTGATGATTTGGATGCACACATGACAGAGCGAGATGAGTTCCAAAATAACTACTTCTCTGTACTCTCGCGGGCTCAGGATATAGTCAACAATTTTAATAAAAAACGTGACGAGTTTGAGTCATGTAGTAATCGTGGGTCGCGAAGTGGTGCAAATCGTAAACTGGTTAAGCTGCCAACTATTCAGTTACCGAAATTTCAGGGTTCTTACGAGAATTGGCTAGGCTTCAGAGATACTTTCACAAGTCTGATCCATTCTAACGATGATATCGATAACATTAATAAATTCCATTATTTAAGAGCATCGTTGGAAGGATCTGCGGCGTTGGTTATTAATTCTATTGAGTTTTCTGGAAGCAATTATGAGGTGGCATGGACACTCTTGTGTGAGCGGTACGATAACAAAAGGTTGCTATTGCACAACCATGTATCTGCTCTATTTAACATCGAGCCAATCACTAAAGAGTCGTCCGTGCAATTAAAACGTATTATTGACCATGTAAACAAAAATCTGAGATGCTTAGAATCCCTAGGTGAGCCTGTCAAACATTGGGACACGCTCCTTATTCACATTATTAGCAACAAATTAGACGCTACCACATTTCGTGAGTGGGAGGAACATAAAGGAAGCTTTGATAAGAATGTGCCTATTTCATTTGATATGTTTATCGCTTTTATGCGTAATCGTGCAGACTTGATTGAAACCTTAGAGTTATCGAGCGCATCAGGCGCCGGTCAATCTAGTCAGCCGGCTAAAATCGCATCTAAACATAGGGTTTTGCTTTCTACTCAACCCACTGAACACTGTGTCACTTCTCAGTCTCAATTATGTCCGAAATGTAATGGTGAGCATAGCTTAAATAACTGCTCTCAGTTTCTCGCGTTAAGCAATATCGAGAGGCTTAACTTACTGCCGAATTATAAAGTTTGTTTTAATTGCTTCCGACGAGATCACTATGCAAACCATTGCAAGAAGGCAGGTTGTGGAATATGCAAGCGCAAGCATAATTCACTCGTTCATGTCACAGAGCATACGCAAAAATCGGAATCTAGTTCATGCGAGCGGCCCGCGTCGCCGGCATCAACGGCGTCGGCGCCGGCTGCCGCCTCCGTCCCTGCATTATCGGCTCGCATACGAGTCGCAACTCCACATTCGAATGCATCTGAACCAGACGTCGGACTACTAACAACTGCATTAATTAAAGTATATGGGCATGACAATCGCGAGATCATAGCCAGAGCAGTTTTAGATAATGGTAGTGCGTCTTGTTTTGTGACTGAGAAGATGTGTCGGCAATTAAATTTACATACTAATCGAGTAAATAAATCGGTTACAGGCATAAACAAATTAAAGTCTCCCGTAGGTAAAATGTGCCAGGTGCCAATTAAATCGTTGGATGACACCTATTCGACTTATTTAAATTGTTCGGTTTTGCCATCAATATCTGACGAGATGCCTTATCAACAGATGGAGATATCACGAATGAATATTCCGTCTAACATCCGTTTAGCTGACCCTAACTTTCATAAGCCATCCGAGGTTGATATCTTGATTGGGGCTGACCATTTTTGGAACTTGTTAGGATCGCATAAAATTGAACTAAGCGATGGACAGACGATACTATTTGAGACTAAATTAGGGTATATAGTCGCAGGCCCAACGAACAGCGGTCAAGTATCGGCTTCTTCGCGAATTAATTGTTATTTTACGAATGTCACATCTTGCGCTAGTAATAGATTGCTTGACGATGAGACTCGAACCCAATTCACGCGGTTCCAGCAGCCTGCCAAGGTCTGCACTAAACAATCTCATCATTCCTCGAATAGGAAATTAGTTAGAAAGCATTTCTTTACTAGGATTTTCACTAGGCAAGAAGACTAAATATTCTCTTAAATGTAAATTTAAATTTAAAGAAAAACCCTAGTGTTCTGGGATTTTACTTATTACATACTAATTAGCACAGCTATTATTACTTATGTTTTAAATATATAAACTCATTAGTGTACCTATTTTGGCTCTATATTGGGATTTGTAAAACTGTTACAAAGCCATTTTTCGTATATACCCTTCTGTCATTACTAAGTACATCTACTGCTAGCAGGCGACTTAACCAGTATATTTATTTGCTAGCATTTACATATTATTTCAGTTGTACTGTACATCATTTATGGGTGCATGCAATGAGTCTTAAACTTATTTATCAAAGCGCAGCTGTAATTCGCAAGCTAATGCTGCAGTTAATGTTGACAATATTTATAATGTCAGTTCTGCATGTCCTCCTTTACAGTGTAGTTTCATGGGAAGCTGGGGTAGAGTCAACCACATTTTATTTAAAGAGTGCTGGGTATTGTAAATATTGTAATATAATGTTTATCGTCAATGACCTCAACACTGGTTTGGTTACCACTTCACACAGACTTGAATTTCGTCCCACCCAGAAGAAATGCTGCCATTTATTTCAAGGATGCTGCAAGGTGGCTGCTACCACTCCATCGGTGACCGCCCTCTTTCGTCGGTGCCGTTTCATGACCTCGAGGAGTACGCTACATTGGCCAGTCCATCAGCGTTGAGCAATTGTGACAGCAGTCAAATCAAGCATGAAGCTTTGGAATCTTCCACCAGAGCCTGAGTGATACACACACAAGCTCTGCAACTTGATGCCGCTGTGCTCATAGAAGAGAAGATACCTCTTCAGTAACTCGGCGGTCTGCTCTTATGATGTACATACTTGCATCCTGAGTTAAGCAGTTTGGGTTGAAAGGCAAGCTTTCAACGCCCGGGGGCATGTTGGCAAGAAAACGGAATTACACCTCCGCGAAGGCTGGCAGCTTATAAATATTGCTGGCAGCCTATAATATAAAAAAGCTAACACGGCTTCATTTGTTTTTTTGCTTGTCAAATATTATTCATTTTTCCACAATAGAAGATTATACATTTTATTTTATAAACTGGAGTTTTAACTTATATAAACCCGTGAGACCCTTGAACAACATGGATACCTAGTTTGAGATCAAAAAGGGGGAAAAAGGAGTCGAAACGGACCTCAATCCTGCAAGTAGCTACAGAGTTTTACAAAGACCTCTATAGTGACACTAACCAAGAGTCTATTGTAGAATTACATGAAAACCCTGAAGAAGAAGCACTTGAGGTGCCAAGTATCCTAGAGAAAGAAATAGAATTTGCCATAAAATCACAAAAAGCAGAGAAAGCGCCTGGTCCAGACAAAATAACAAATGAAATGTTAAAAGCCACTTTAAAAGTAATTTCTAAACCGCTGGCAAGTATCCTTAATGAAGTATTAAGGACTGAAAAAGTACCAGAGCAGTGGAAGAAATCTATTATTATATTGCTACACAAAAAAGGAGACAAACAATCAATAAACAATTATAGACCTATAAGTTTAATGCCAAACCTATACAAAGTATTCTCAAAGATTTTACTAAACCGGCTAACGAAGACATTAGACGAAAACCAACCAAGAGAACAGGGAGGATTTAGATCTAATTTTAGCACTATAGACCACATATTTGTAGTCAAACAAGTAATCGAAAATTAACAGAATTCAGGAAAATATACTACTTAGCATTTGTGGACTACAATAAGGCTTTTGACAGCTTAAAGCATGCGAGCATATGGAGCGCCCTGCTACAGCAAGGAGTAAACAAAAAATACATTCGGATTATCAAAGAAATATACAATAACTGTACTTCGGCAATCCAACTAGAAGCCATGGGAACAGAATTTTCTATCAGTAAAGGGGTGCGACAGGGCGACCCACTCTCACCAAAATTATTCTCAGCCGTGCTAGAGCACCTATTTCGAAACCTCAACTGGGATCATCAAGGCATAAACATAAATGGTAAAAAACTTAGCCACCTGAGATTTGCGGACGATCTAGTGCTGTTTGCGCAGAGTGCCCAATCACTACAAGAAATGTTAGAGCAACTCGCTGAGCAAAGCGCTGAAGTAGGACTAACAATGAACACAGAGAAGACCAAGGTTATGTCAAACCACACCAAAAATCTTATAATTGTCCATGGAAAAGAGATTGAATATGTCGAGGAATACACATATCTAGGACAAATTATAACAGGTTCAAACATGACAAGTAAAGAAATTGAAAAAAGAACTGTTAACGCATGGAAAGCCTACTGGTCATTGAGAGACATTCTAAAAAACCAAGATTTACCATTGTCCTGCAAATCAAAGGTATTTGATATGTGTGTTCTACCATGTATGACTTACGGATGTCAAACCTGGGCAGTAACTAAGAAAGATCTCCAAAAATTAAAAGTTTGCCAACACAACATGGAAAGATCAATCTTATCTGTAAAAAGGAAAGACAAAGTAAGACTGACAGATATTAGAAAGAAAACTAAAATTAAGGATGTATCAGTGACTGTAAAAACGTTAAAATGGAAATGGGCTGGACATATGGCAAGAGAAGGTAGAAATAAGTGGGATAGAGAGGTGGCGGAATGGTATCCTTGAGATAGAAAGAGGAGAGAAGGGAGACCATCAATGAGGTGGTCAGACGACATCAAGAAGCATGCGGGAGTAAACTGGATTAGGACGGCACAGGATAGAGAGACGTGGAGAGAACTGGAGGAGGCCTATGCCAAGAAGGCAGACTAAAATACTAAAAACAATGACATTAAAATATATTTATTGAAAATTTGATAGGAAAGATATTAAAACTAATATAATGATAAATGAAATGTGAATTTATTTAAATGCAATATGTAATAATTCTATTTTGGTCAAAAAAGGCTATTCTTATTCTTATTCTAAGGTGTGCTCATCCCAAAAAACCAACATTTCTATAGTAAATAAAGGTCAATAAAGTGTCAAAAAACGCATATGGGTAAAATAGTGGCAATTTTGTATAAAATTATAAATTGATGATTTTGAGAAAGTATTTTACTAGCAGATTATTAGGGTACCTTAGTATCGTATTTAATGATTTTCATGGAATCAGAGCCATGTCCCATGTCAGTTTTTGTTTTTTTGAGATGTGGTGCATTCACTTGTGACAACGTCAGAGTTCGGACAATTTATCGCAAAAATAAATATTGTATGGAACGTGATACAATTTTTTTAACAATTTTGAACTGCAGTTTTTAGTATAATCTGGAAATTTTATAATGATACTGTGTACGGCCAACCAAGAAAGTGGTCTACCACTTTTCGACTCTATCATCTGATTGATAGAGTACTGCTGACTGTACATAGTATGAGTTTAATAAATCTTGTCCTATTTTGAGATATAAATGATTTTTGATGGTTTTATGATGATTTGTCTGATCACTGGACATCATTCATTCCTGTGGATCTAAGCATAAAGGATAAAAGGAATACAGAATAAATGACATACCTTCACTAATATAAATATCAGCTTGCTTCAACAGTTCCCCGATGAGCAGCACCGTAGATGTGGTGCCGTCACCCGTAGCATCATCCTGTGCGGTCGAGGCGCGCGCAATCAGCGACGCTGTCGGGTGCTGGATCTGCATCTCATGGAGCAGCACATTACCATCCTTTGTGATCTTGATGTCTCCGGCACCTGACACCAACCTGCAAAAAATAGTCATTTTAACATCGGTTTTGAATCGGAACCCGTGATATGCTGAAGCACAGATACGTGCGTGAGAATAAACTATCGCTTTAACTATTAGAGTCATTTTAACTTTTTAAAGACAGGCTGCACCTAATTCATATTCATAGTGAATTTATATTGAAAGTAGTTGGGTGTCTATTGATATAATCTTGATAGTATACTTTTTTTTAACTTATATGTATGACTTCACTTATAAATGGGGCATTATCTATGAAAAGGGACCTTATTGTCGATGGCGCTTATGCCACACAGCGTAGCGCGGTATTGAATTTATATAAGAGCATCGTTAATAATGCCGTAAGCGCCATCGACAATAAGGTCCCTTTTCATAGATAAAGTCACAAATTATCAAGCCTTTATAGTTAGCGATTGAGTAGTTACGATGGTCATATGATTTTTGTTTTCGCTATAAATGTGTCTGCAAGCGATTAAGCGACGAGGCGTCGATGCAGTAAAAAAATAGAGGCAAAAAATTATATATTACCACAAATGGAAATACGGGAAGTCTTCATATTATAATGAAATTACTTACATTTTCATTGTTCCCTTAGGGCCGAGGTTAGTTTTCATGACATCTTGGATACCTTTTGCAGCTGATATATTTACGGCTAAAGCCTGAGCCGCCCTTGCAAATTCAGCTTTAGGATTTAACAAACTGATAGCAGCCATATTTGCAGTTTTTAACTAAATATTTCGAAAAGAAAATCGGCAAAAGCACACACGAGGAATCAGGCGGAAACAAGACCACAGATCCACACACCACACACAGTCGAATGAACTAAGCGAATGAATGACTTGAGACCTGACAGAAGTTTTTTAAAAGTTTAATGGCGATGTATTATTTAAAACTTAAAAGGTTTAAGTTTAATTTGAGCTTTAGTTTTTTAATATTAGCTTAACGTTATTTATTATATAAAAATGTTGTTAAAATAAAATGATAGTAAACGTTTTCTGCGTTTTCTATTGCTTGTGGTATCCCTAAATTGACAGTTTTGACAGATTAGTCATGAGAATTCGTTCAAATACTGTCTTTGCAAAATTTTATACAAATGTTAATGTAAACTATGGCAAGAACAGGTTTCAAAAATAAAAATACACATTAAATGTGTTCAGTATTACTAATAATTACATTAAATCTTTAAATAGTTTACCAAAACAACATTATTTACTGAGTAAAGAGTCATTAAATATTTGACTGATTAAAAACAGGTTCGTATGAAGTTCCAGAACGTTCCGTAGTTGTAATACATACCGTCGTACTTCAGCCTACTTTACATATATGGAGGAGAATAAAAATAAATTTCTATTTTAGTAGTGCATTTGCAATGTTCGCGAGTTTACCAGAATATTCCTTAATTAAACTTTAAAAGCGAGCTGGCGCAACGTACCGCAGTCATTACAGTGAAACGTAACAATGGGTGTACACAGCGAAGAAGCTGAAACTTACAAGAATAAGGGCAACGAGTCCTACAAAACCGAAAACTACGAAGAGGCTATCGGATACTACAGCAAGGCGGTTGATTTATCCGAGAAAGACAGCCGGGACCACGCGACTTACCTTAAAAATCGTGCGGCCGCTTATCTCAAGACGAAGGAGTATGATAAGGTAGTGAAGGACTGCGATGAGGCTCTGCGCATCGTGCCAGAAGATCCGAAGGCTTTGTTTCGACGGGCGCAGGCGCTAGAAAGTTTAGAGAAGTTTGAGGAGGCATACAGAGATGCGAAAGCGGTGTTTACGGTGGAGCCGACGAACAAGGCGATTCAGCCCGTCCTGGCGCGGCTGCACGCCACAGTGCAGGAGCGCGCGCGCCAGGCCGCGCAGACCGGCAACAAAGTTGAACAGATGTTCAAACTGGTGTTTGATATAGCAGAAGATAAAGAGAAACGTGAGAAAGCTATGGCTAATTTGGTTGTGCTGGCAAAAGAAAACTCAGGTGCTAACATTATGTTCAACAATGGAGTGGTTCAGAAAATACAACAGCTATTAAAGGTTGAGAAGAATCAAGACATCTATACAAATGCTATCCGTGTTATCAGTCAACTCTGCAAGGGCAATGTTGAGAGAACAAAAAACATTATCAAAATTGTGGGCATTCCATGGATCTTAGAGATAATTGACAGTAATGTTGAGGAGCGGGTGAGTGCAGCACAGTATTGTTTACAAGTGATTCTTAACACATTCACCGGCATGGACACTAAGAAGGACAGCAAGCCAGATACAAAATTGTGTGAAGAATATAAGAGTGAAATCGACACACTACTCAGCTGCTTGACATACTCCATCACTAACAGAGTCATTACTGGTGAAGCGAGAGATGCCATCATGGAGCTGATTATGAGAAACTGTCACTACACAGCAATTAACTGGGCTGAAAGATTTGTTGAAATTAAAGGCTTGGAGCGACTATTAGAAGTGTGCAGTGAACTTGAAGAGTACAAATATGAATCAGCCATGAACATCACTAATTCCTCAAGAACCATTGCCGCTGCCTGCTTAGCAAGGATATATGATAACATGTACTATGACCAAGCAAGAGAAAAGTTCAATAGCCATGTTGATGAGTTTGTCAGGGACAAACTGCTTGCACCTGACCTAGAGTCAAAAGTGAGAGTGACTGTAGCTATCACATCACTGCTCAGAGGGCCTCTTGATGTTGGCAATTACATTATTTCAAAGGAAGGCATCATGGAAATGATTTTGGTCATGGCCCAAACTGAGGATCCTCTTCAGCAAAAAGTGTCATGTGAATGTCTGATTGCTGCTGCTTCCAAGAAAGATAAAGCTAGAGCCATCATTGACAAAGGAGTAGACATACTTAAGAAACTATACCAGAGCAAGGATGATTCTGTCCGCGTCAGAGCCTTGGTGGGACTCTGCAAAATTGGCAGTTTTGGTGGAGATGATGCTTCTATCCGGCCATTTGCTGAAGGTTCAACTAAGAAGTTAGCAGAGGCTTGCAGAAGATTCCTAGTCAATCCTGCAAAAGACAAGGACATGAGGAAATGGGCTGCAGAAGGCCTGTCTTATCTTACTCTTGATGCAGATGTGAAGGAAAAGTTAGTGGAAGACAAACCTGCCCTACAATCTCTGATTGAATTGGCCAAAACTGGAGACCAGTCATGCCTGTATGGTGTAGTCACTACCCTAGTCAACTTATGTAATGCTTATGACAAGCAGGAGGTCCTACCTGAAATGTTAGAGTTAGCAAAGTTTGCCAAACATCATGTGCCAGAGCAACATGAATTAGATGACCAAGACTTTGTAAACAAAAGATTAACAATCTTAGCCAAAGCTGGGGTAACATCTGGCTTAGTAGCCCTTGCCAAAACAGAAAGTCACAACTCTAGGGAACTGATATCAAGAGTATTTAATGCTATATGCAACCTGCAAGAATTGAGAGGTATTGTAGTCCAGCAGGGAGGAGCTAAAGTATTGATACCAATGGCTTTGGAAGGCACTGACAAAGGGAAGAAACAGGCTTCTCAGGCTTTAGCAAGAATTGGGATCACCATCAATCCAGAAGTAGCTTTCCCTGGACAGAGGAATCTGGAAGTTATCAGACCCTTGGTGGCTCTACTTCATCCAGACTGCAGTGCTTTAGAGAACTTTGAGGCTCTGATGGCCCTTTGCAACTTGGCAGGAATGAATGAAACCACCAGGAACAGGATATTGAAGGAGGGAGGCCTGGCTAAAATTGAACACTATTTGTATGAAGATCATGCAATGCTAATAAGGGCAGCCACACAGTGCATCTGTAATTTACTCCAGTCTGAAGAGGTCCTCAAAACCTATGAAGGGAATAATGATAAAACGAAATATCTCTACATCTTGTGTCAAGAGGAAGATCAAGACACAGTTATGGCTGCCGCTGGAGCATTGTGTATTCTAACTTCAGTGAGCAAGGTCTGCTGTAGGAAGCTTTTGGATGTAGGACCCTGGCTAGACACACTAAAGTCCTTACTGGCCAATCCTATTCCTGAGATTCAGTACAGAGGCACCTACATAGTTCTGAATATTATAAATGGGGACCGTGACATTGCTGCCAGGATTTTTGAAACGGAAGTCATGGAAATCTTGATGGCCTTGACTAAAATAGAGAATCCAGAACAAACTAGGATTAAGGAGTATGCTCAGAAGTGCTTGGATGCTGCAGAAAAGCTGGGCGTTATAAGGAAGCCTGACGAAAACTTTGGAAAAAAACCGCCTGTAGAGGAAATAGATGAGGAGGAGCCTGAGGATGAACAAAAAAATTAAATTATAACAGTATTATGCTAACTGATATTGAAATGACAAAACCTGAAAATTAAATCGGAGCAATGTCGTGAATGCATAATTGCTCATAATAAATTTGCAGAAGTTAGTATTTTGCCATTAGATTTATTATGAATGAAGTGCTATTCCAATAACTGCTATGAAAATAGTTATATGTATTCATAGAATTATTTATGTACTTAATAGTTGTATCGGACATGTGTCATCCCAACTAAATAAAATAAGGAAGAGATTAATTATTGTTGTATGGAATTATGATCAATAGGTAAATAAAATTTGTACTATTTATATTATTGCAGTGTTTTACTACTTTACTAACCTTCATGCCAGCATTTTATAAATTATAATAGGAATAGGTCCCTCATTCTGACTCATTATTATTTTTATGGTGCTGCTTTACCGTCCTAGGGCGGGATTAAGGACAATACGTATCTTCTCAAAAATTTTAAAGGCTGTGTGTACTGTAAAACGTTGTACAATACACGTGCGAAAAGGTAATTCGCAACTCGTGTCGATTTAGAACACTTCCTTCCGTTTTTTGCACTTGTATCGTAATGTAAGTCTTAAGAATTACTTAAAAAAGTCATTGATGTTGAAGGCTTATTACAGAGTCGAGGACTACTTGACAGACAAACATGCATGGTCCAAACCAGAAACTGTAATAACGACAAGTAGCAATTAAAAACATTGTATTATGTGTAGAGTTAAAGGTGACTCAGCTCAGGTAAGAAAGCACATCAAATTGTATGAAAGCATCTCATAACAATCAGTTAGATTCATATAATAAATGTATTCTCATTTCTTTTATTGATTTTATTTTCTTTTCCTTTTGTAAGATTTGATTTGTTTTCTGAAAGAGCTACGTATTTGTGATTTCATGTGTATATATGTTTATTTTTTATATCAAATTCTATAAAGTTATGTACTCACTGAGTATAATTGCATGAATTCTATAGTAACTTAAATTGTATTAATTACTCGTAATGCATGTTAATTATAAGATGTAATAATGTTTTGAAAAGATGTGTCCCGCCGAGTTTGTTGCCGGTCCCATATTGGGATACCCTCCTCCAATTGAGGGGGGATTTAAATCTTCTCGGGGCAGAGGTGTACGGTTGGAGCCGGTAAATTTATTTGACGTTCATAAGCGCATTGTAATATACCTACTTGAATAAACTATTTTTTATCTTTATCTTTATCTTATCTTGTAATATTAATTATTTATTAGTTAATTAATTAAATAATTACCTATTCATACGCAACTACTTCAAGCCGGCGATTAATAACTTCGGTTGTATTTAGATAAAAACATACTAATTAGATTTTTCACATAAGTACTTAAAAATAAGAATAAATTATAACTATCTCTCTCTCAGAATCTGAAGTAACGAAATACGTAATTTAACAGTATGAAATTATTGCTTTTAAATCATTATTATATTACTATGGATCGGCAGGAACTGATACAGAGATGTAAATATACTTAACATGATAATGATCGATATAATTCATGAATAGAATTGATTAGATGAGCTTTAGAAGTCTGAACACACAACTTGGGTGCAGTGATGAAGCCTTAGGTAGGTACCTAATACCTATACTGTTTTAAGATGAAAAGTATTTGACCAACTAAACGTAATTTACTTACCATATTACCCTTTTAAGGCATACGTGTATGAGAGTAATTAGGATAAAACAATATAAAGGAATCAATGTTAGTAATTACTTCCATATGAATAAATTTTCAAACTTTAGCGCTTTTTTTACTGTGCGCGCTACCCGAATACCGCGTCTTTCCCCCTCCACCTCTCTCATATTCCTCTCCATTCTCCCATTCCTAAGCTCATTTTTTTTTAACAGAAGGTCTTTTATATGGACGATGTGGTCGGTGATATTTGGAAGGCTAGGATATTTGTGTAACGGAATAATTGTAAATGGAACATAGTAACCGATTAAGTGAAATAGTATTTTTAATGTAATTGATTACCTTATTTTGTTTATTAGTCCATGCAAACTTGATCAAGTTAAAAAGCCGTTAGTTGTATTCGGAACGCCGAGAACGCGTCTTGTTTAAAAACCTCTTAAAATGACAGCTTGATTTGGTTTGGTTTCCGCTACTGTGCTATTGTGCTATTTTTTTGGTTTTCGGTAATAAAATCGCAAGATTATGTCGATATCTACTGCTACAGGTAATAATTAAATGTGTTTACATATTCCTAAAAGTTATTTTTGTATGATTTTTCATTATTTGCTCCTGAATAGTAAAAATAATAATTGGGAAGAAATGCCATGGAACCCCATATGGCGGTGCCCGCACCACATGATTTGGTGACGCTATTTGTTAAATATAATATTTTTCTTCCAATCTGATTTACTTCATGGCCCTAGGGATGCGAACAATTGTAGGTTAAGGGTGCTAAAGTTTAATGGTTATGTTTCGATTTCTTACGTACTTTCGAGCGGTTTTGCTTTTTTTTTAAGTCGTCGCACGGCGACCTCTCGTCAAGACGGTCAAGTTCGTGATATGACCTACTTAATATGTTAAAATACTTATTTTATTAAAAATGCTTAATAGAATAACTCTAATCAGGTTACTATGAAACAGCTGATTTTAATTATATGCAAATCAATGTTTTTACTTGTATAATAATTGTTAAAATGAATTCGTGTTTATTATTATAAAACCTATCCTAACCACAATTTTCCTTATCTACAGATGACCGTACAGAAGGTGATGATGATACTTCACAAGGAAGCCACCCAAAAGAAGACAGCAGTGATTCTGAGAATGAAAATGAAGATAATGAAAATGAACCCCAGGAGCAGAATGGAGTATGCCCCAGCCCAGAAGTTCATGAAATCACCAGTGATGATGATGATGACTGCATGGTCACCAATGAAGAAAACGGGGAAAATGAAGATGATGAGTCATCCAATTCAAGTACGGACTCAAATGACAGCTCAAGTGATTCCCAGGATAGTAACAAAGCTATGGAAGAAAAAGAGAATGAAACAAAGATTGAAAATGGTGATGATGAATCTGATATAGAAGAAGTCTCCATTGAGGATCCTCTCAATCAGGCACAGAACAAAACCAAACCTATAGTGATCAGTGACACAAAAAGTCTGGTTGAACTGGCCGCTAAACAAAACAGACCAAATGATGCGGAACAAAAAGAGCCAACGGTTGTTATTATTGATACTAATTCCATCTTGTCTGGAAAAGGTGCAGCGCCTGCTCAAACAAAGCCTCCCTCCACCTCGGCCATGGACGCCCAGAACTTGTGCCAAAGCATTGCGGCTCGAGGAACTACAATCACCCCAGTTAGCTGCAAAAGCAGTAGTATGACAAATACCCCATCCACTCAAAATGCTACTCCCACACCACAGCCCAACATACTGCCTTCCCTAACAGATGACATGTTTGTAGTGGAGGCCCCTTCATTCATTGTACCATATGTATATGAAAAACCATCAATTCAACCATTTAGAGAATTTGTAGACAAGCTTGGTAAAGAGCTAGAAGAGATCAAACTCAAAGAGGAACAGGAAAAAGCAAAGAAAAAAGAAGCAGAAAAGGAAAGAAAAGAGAAGGAGAGGCAAGAAAGAATAGAGCGGGGTGAAGAAGTTTCCGAAGAGGAAAGTCAGGAATCCAAGAGTGCAGAAGAAGAACCTCCAAAGGAAAAGAAAGAAAAGAAACAGAAACGAAAACGTGAAGATGATGATGACTCATGGGATGGTGAGTCATCTGATTCAGAAATGAGTGATGATGACACCATAGTCATTAAAAATAAAGATGATCCCATAGCCGAAGTTAATGATGCAATGGGATTAACAGCAAAAGGACTCTCTGGTAAAAAAGACAGCTACTTTGATTGCACTCTAGGTCAGTTCTTCATCAACATTGGACTTAACCTAGTCCAAGAGTATGTACAAACTGACCTCTTGAAGCAACAGAATCGTAAACTTTACAAAGAGAAAAAATCCGGACGAAGTACAAAAGCTACAGAATCTGCTATCACCTCACTCACTCAAAATCTAGAATTTAGTAAGAAAACTAATGCTCCCTTTGCACTTAAACAGATTAGATGTGAATTTTGTAGTTTTAAGACAGAATCTATGCTTGTTATGTCACACCACATGGAAGCACCTCACATGAAGAACAATATTTACAAGTGCAACACTTGCGCGTTTGAGATTCGCAGTCCTCACGACATTTTGTTCCATATGGAGGCCGAGCATAATATACGTGGGCGGCTGGAACGCGCACCCGCCTACCAACAGTGCGCCAACTGCCACTTCGAGGACAACAGCAAGACCAAGCTCGCGCGGCATCTCATTGCCTGCGCCAAGAAATTCAAGCCAGAGTTCAACCTCGGACCCCCATTAGAATGGGAGCCTCCTGCGAAAATACCCAAGCTGCGAGCGCGGAACAACGTAGGGTCCGCTTACCCGACGAACGTGAATAGAGTGCAGGCCGGGAACAGCATCATGGGCAGACCGCCGCTAGTGGGTGGTCCAGGGCTAGCACAAATGCCAACTCTGGGCCGACCACGCGGCCGCCCGCCGCTGGCAGGCGCGCGCGGCGCCCCGCTGCCCGGCGCCCCCCTCATTCGCGGCGGCGTCATGATCATGCACAACCAACCCTCCACCATCGCCACCATCTCCAACTATCCCATCGGAAACAACCAGGTCAACAACTCCACCCCCAAGATATCCATCACCCCACTCCCTCGCGCGCCGCAGCCCTCGTCCTCGGCCGCCCCTAACTCGAAGGCCACTTTCGTAATCTGTGAGATTTGCGATGGCTACATCAAAGACTTGGAGCAGCTAAGGAACCACATGCAATGGATCCACAAAGTGAAAATCCATCCTAAGATGATTTATAACCGACCACCTCTGAACTGCCAGAAGTGTCAATTCAGGTTCTTCACGGATCAAGGTCTGGAGCGGCACTTGCTGGGCTCGCACGGGCTGGTGACCAGCTCGATGCAGGAGGCCGCCAACAAGGGCAAGGACGCGGGCCGCTGTCCCGTCTGCGGGCGCGTGTACCAGTGGAAACTGCTCAGCCATGTGGCCCGCGACCACAACATGGCGCTCAAACCTGCCCACCTATCTTACAAGTGCACGGTCTGCACTGCTACATTCGGGATGTACAAGCAGTTTGAAAACCACGTGTATTCGGCTCACAGTGTGGTCGCCAAGCGCGTCATGGACAAGAGCAAAGCGCCCCCGCCGGCAGCCAACTCTGACCCCCTCCTGAAGCCACTGAAGATCAGTGACGAGATAACGATCATCCCGCAGCCAGCCAAGTCGAGCGTCACCATCACCGCCAAGGGGAAATAGCGGGCGGACCGGCGTACCTGCCTCTCTTTTACCAACTCAGCAGTATTGTGTACATAGACCTAAACCTTTGCATCTGCACTCTGACGCGTCCAATAGTGACAATTTAGTTTATGAAGTGTGAATGCTATTCTGAAAAGCCTCTCCCAATATAAGCTGTAAATTCAGTGTATAATACAAGGATACAATTATTACATAGTAGAAGGTATATATTTTGTGACTATGTAAAATAGCTTCTTGTTTCCAATACTTGTGACTCATTGTGGCCCTGTGGGCGCAGTGGGATAACAGATCTGCCTGTATACAGTGATTTAGTAGTCGGGTAAGCGTGTGAATGCACCTTCGAGTGTGCCTCAGAAAGTGATCCTATTTATTTATGGAATTGCTGTTAAAATGACTATTGTAAGCCTAGTTTAATTTAATGTGACCATGGTTCAATTTGGCATTGGATCTATTGTAAAATATTTATTTTAAGTATGTTCCACTATGTATGTACAATATAATCATGAATCGTTATTATAGATTAGTTAAGGTAGAGTGTAATCTTAGATTAAGTACAATAATATTTCAACACAAATACTGTCTCTTTCAAAATTACAATTCGAGTTAGACACAGACTCACAATACACATTGGCTCTTCTTATTTATTTCTGATCTCAGATTAACAGACTGGACTGGAGTGTTGATTTGGTAAAAGTTTACTAAATTGTTAATGTACTTATAGAACTGAAAATAATGTATTTTTTTTATTTAATAAAAATACCATTGTATTTGAGTATATTTTAATTCATCTACATTACAATTATAGAAAGAAAATCCTAAAAGGATTTCTATTAGCATACTAACGCCCATAGTCATAGTTCAACCTTACGTACAACATTGTATGGAGGTTGACCTCCACTGGTTGCTAGGGGATAGCGCGCGAAAAATGCACATGGCGCGCCTTCAAATGGCGCGTATCATGGAGAGCTCGACGAGATGGCGGCTTCGGCAAGACGCCGAGTCGTGGCAGCCAGGGGGGGAGGTATTATTATTATCATGCCTGGGAGCCGAGTCGGCCCGACAGGGGGCGCCACTGGACGCCTGTACCTAACGTCCGAACTCCAAAAGGTACTAACTCCATGGAAGATCCCTTGTCACATACGACGTTTTAAAATGCCAAGGTAGCTTACGACGTAACTTATAGCAACTTGTATTTACGTTATACATAGGTACTTGTATCTACACATTTGGGTCGTAGCTGTTACATAACGAGTTCGCTCATAGCTACTTAGTGTATTTCAAAATGGGTATTTAGGTGGAGTCGTAGGTATTCCATATCAGTTGAAATCTAAAAACAAAAGTATACCAATGTTAACGAATCGTCCTGCACGATTCACGTATCGCTCTTTAGGGTTTTGACCACGTAATGTAACATTTACCTACCTAAATTAAAATATCGAGTTAGAATTGACCAGTAGTGCAGTCTGAAATGTCTGAATTACCTACGTAAAGGTAAAAGTTTCATCGCCTTGAGGCGCCTGCTCTATTTTAATAGCAATGCGTCGCAAATATGTACCTATATGGCAGAAGTAAGGCATTTCAAAGTGATACGTCAGGACAGGACATTCTACTAGTTACTACAGGCAGGCGGCATTTAAAACGTTTCCTTCTTATTACGAAGTGAGTTATTCTAAAAACACCAATAAACAAATCAAGACAGTTGAAAATGACCTTGTGGTGTTTTGTGAATACAATACGAGTATTATATTCTTTGATACAATACCTCACCTAGCTAAAATAATTATTTAAACTTTTTTTTTCTTACTTGAAATTTATGTAATGAGAAATGCAATATGTTTACTTTTACTGCGTATTTACCTCGGGTATTTACAGCTTGCTGTCGAACTAAGATTACTTTAGATTCTTTAGAACCTTGTCGTTGTAAGTAGCGCTTCTGGATTCTGGATGTTAACATCCTTAAGAAAATTGATTAAGAGTAATATATGCGTATTGATATTACTAATATCAATACGCATCTTATTATTAATATTTAAGTAGGTGTCAGCAAGCCGGAGCAGCTAGCATGTATTAACTATGTACCTACTACCTATGCATGGTTAATAGTACCGCGTCGTATAGACTTGGTATAGACCCTCTACTGCTGTGAATCCGCTAGGCTAGACAATACCGAAAATCAAATTTTGACCGAAACTGATAGAATCAATATCAGTTTAGGTTGGTTTCGGTCAAAATTTGATATTCGGTACGACCAGTTGACCATAAATCTTAAATTGGTCAAAGTGGTCGAATTGGCGTTTGCGTTTGCACCACCTGATCTGATCCAATTTAATCAGATTGGCAAAAAAATGTTCCCATCTGGACTGGCCTTAACTCGGAAACGTAGAATCAACAAAGTGGGACCTTTTAATTTTAGCTTGACACAATGTGCGAAGCACGCGTGGTACCCAGGGGCGTAGCTAGAGGATATAGCGCCCGGGGCAGACACCAAATTTGCGCCCCCCCCCCCAAACGAAATGAACTTAAGGTGGCCACTGACAAGCCTTCCAACAGTCCAAATAGCGTGGCTGCAATCCAAAATCGGTCCATGAATGTCAAAAACGTACAACGTTTAATATTAGGATGCCGTCCATTTGGATGAATCCATTGTAACGGCATCCATTTGGAAGGCTCGTCAGTGGCCTGCTTAACGAAACGAAAGGGTTATTTTTTGCTTTAATAAGTTTACTTTTAATGTAGACAAATACAGTGTAGGTACCTATGTTTTTTAGTACATCGGTGGCCAACAAGCTTACGACCCACCTGATGGTAAGCGGTCACCGCATCCTATGGACGTCTACACTCCACTACACTACACTACACATGCGCGTTGCCGACCGTTTTAAAACGTATAAACTTCTTTTTTGGAGATCTCTATTCATAGGTACAGCGCGGCTTTGGACTGATTTGAAGGACCCAAGGTGGCATCCAGGTGCTCCTGTCCAAAGGTGACAGCAGTACTCAATATATGGGATCAGTCTACCCCAGAGTAAAGTATGGCGGTGGCCTCCCTTTATTGAGCACACCGAGTTTTTTTTGATACGAGCGCAGCCTACCCAGCAAGGTGGCTACGAAATTATTGGACGTCACTGATGGAGATGTCAACACCGATCGAGGCTCCCAATTAGGGTTTGCACGACGGATCTGAAATGTATGAGAAGATCCGTGGATCCGGATCCAGATCCGGATAATTTCATACATTTCGGATCCGGATTGCAAACCTTACTCCCAATACTCCCTGACATGGGAAGGGTTGTGCCTTGAAAAATGAGGTTTTCTTAGCGGTAAACGCGCAAATTTGAGTCATGGTAGGATTGAATCGGATTAAATTGTCCTGATCCCACACCGAAACTCTGGATAGAATGCCTCGATACCTGACACAGTTATTTCTACTATTATTTTATGGGGTCACTTCCCCATCGCTATTTCAGTTCAGTCCAGTTCAGTTATCAGTGCAAATACCACGAACAATTATTAGAAGGCAGAAAAGCAAAGCAAAGCTTCACTCCAGAATTTCTTAACAAAAGTTATAAGTCTCGAAAACTACGAAAAATCGGCTAACATCTGGTACATGGGGTATATTCTGATAACCCACGACGAGGATTCTAAAAAAAAATTATGGGCGTCAAGGTTTGGACCAGCCTGTAGGTATACAGGGTGGCTAAAAATAACTGCATTTTCGTTGCCAGGCAGGTTTTTGGATTATACTGTACTGAGCAACTTTTACTATTAGTCCAACCCCTAAGTCGCGAAAAAAATTTGGCTGTTTCCTACATTTTGGCTGGTCCGTTTTCTATGGGAGGGTAAACTTTTTTTTCGCGATTTCGGGGTTTTTTTTTTATTTTTTATTTTTATTTATTAAGTACAACCACATCGTATGTATTACATATGTTGCATTACAATAGAACCAAAGTACTTCACCTGATACAGTACGACAATTATGGAGTACATAGCGTTGTCTAAGTAATATTGGGAACGAATTTAAACTATAAAAACATAAAAAAAACATTAAATTTTAAATAATTAACTAATACCTATATACATTATTTACAATTTTGCGACAATCCTTAAACAAATAATTACAAATACTAATAATTTAATACAGATTATACCTATTTCTTCGAACTAAATATTATTTTTGGCAATATCTTAGATTTAAATGTGGGTAGACGGTCATGAAAGATGTCAATGGAACTTTTGTGAATGGTAAGACTGTTGTAACTCGAGCATATTCGTACCACGGGGGCCTGCAGACCAATATTTGTCCTGGTAACCGGTATAGAAAAGGGTTTAGCTATAGGCCGCCGCGGGTAGTTGTGGGGAGTGGTGAACGATATTTTTTCGAGTAGTTTGCTGCAATTTAGCTTTCCGTTGACTACCTTGTGTAGGAAGCACAAGTCTAGCATTCGGCGCCGATCACGTAAGCTGTGCATTTTGAATCTAGCAAGCCGGCAGTCATAGGTATTTCTGTGTGAAAATCCAGGTGTGTGAAATGCAAGATGTCTTGTGAATGCTCTCTGTATACTTTCAATACGCTGTGAGTGAACATGATAGTAGGGGCTCCATACTATTGAGGCGGATTCTAGGTGGCTACGTACAAGGGTGTTATATAAAATAATTTTAGTTTGTTCCTGTCTAAAACCACTAGAGTTTCTCCTTATAAAGCCAAGCATTTGTGCAGCCTTTTTAACTGCTGCGTCAATGTGTGCATTGAATTTCAATTCACTGTCAAGTGTAACTCCAAGGTCTCTAATTTCAGCAACTTCCGTTAGCTCGACGCCACCTATTTCATACTTACTCACAAGCGGTTTTTTCTTTCTGCAGTATTTTATAAAAAAGCACTTCTTCGCGTTTAGAGTCATTCTATTTTCCTTGCACCAGGACATTACGTTAGTTAGATCGTTTTGGAGCATTCTGGCATCCGACTCGCAAGACACTGTTTTATAGATTTTTAAGTCATCTGCGTATAGTGAATAGTTAGAATGTTTTATGTGGCCCGTAATATCGTTAATGAATATTAAGAAAATCACCAAGCAGGGTTAGTCCCGTAGTAAAAGTTGCTCAGTCCCAAAACCCAAAACCTCCCTGGCAACGGGAATTTAGTTATTTTTTAGCCATCCTTGTATAGTACTGTCGTCCGCATATCGATGAATGTCGTCGATAGACAACATGTCACAGATATGCAGCAGCTATTGAAGCAGCCGGCCTAGCCAAGGTTACATTCGCTATCGCTTCGACAACGAAAAGCATTGTCTCTCTATCACTCTTCCTTATTAGTGTGACAGTGACAGTTGCGTTTCGATCGCTACAGAGCGTAAGCGATTGACATCTTGGCTACGCGGCCAGGTTCCGTCTACTACGGCTCATATGCGCCTGCCGGACAAAGGGCTAGCGATCCATTTGCATAGGTAGTCTCTTGGAGAGTCCATAAGATGGTAACTTCGACAGGAGACCCCTAACGGAAAAGACGCGCTAACACAGGACACAACTCTGAAGCACTCGGCCCGCTCGCCTTATAAAACGAAAGCATAGCAACTCCCGCCTTGATGGAAGTTTCTTGCATAGAGTATTCGCACTGCGGGATGGTGGGCGGTAGGGCGCTACCGTCGTCTGTCAAGGTCGAGTTCGAGGCAAAAAGAGTAAGAGTAAAAGATCGGCTTTCTCTTTTGCGCTGTGGGCCAGAATACCATCCGCATTTCACACTTCACAGTGGTGGTAAATATGACTGACAAAAGTGTCCCTGCTGCCTTTTAGCAAGGCGGAGAGGTACAGGTCTTTTGCTCATTTTGGCGCCCCCCCTTGGACGGCGCCCGGGGCACGTGCCCCCTCCAACCCCCCCCTAGTTACGCCTCTGGTGGTACCTATTCCACCTGTCCAATTTCTTTGTACCATGTCCCAGCGTCTCACTCTCTCATTAAGTAAAATGTGAGAAGCAGTACATATTGGACAAAGATATTGGAAAGACGCAATGGAATACGTGTGCGTGTAAAGAGCGGTCAGATATTCATTCGCGAATGTGAGGCTAGAATGGATATTTTCAAGAGTGTAAAAAAGTAAGGTTGCAGCATAGACTAGGAATCCTCAGTAATTAAATGTCCAGTTTTTGAGAAAACGAATACACGAGGTGACAATGCAATTGCGAATACAATTTACCTAACAAAATAATGTAATTTGTAAATATGGATTTCTATTATTTAAAAATCCCGCAAATGTAAATTTCGCCATCCGTTCACTCACTCTTACTTCATTCCGGTCACTCACTCTTACTCCATTCGGTCATTTGTTCAGTTTTGACGGTTTTGACCATAGAGGTACAATAATTATAGAAATGAAATAGGAGCCAGATGACCGAAAGAGATGCACTTATGGAACTTTCAGTAGGAGTAGCAGAGAAAGCGCTATTATTGCTTGTCATTGGCATCCCTTTTTTTTATTCCCCACCGTAAATGTAGTATGGTAACAAATAATCCGACCAAATTACGTAGGTTGTTTTTAGTATGTAATCAGGGATTTTAAAACGTGCTTTTAATTTTATCCCATTGTGTATATTCTGCCCCTCACGGGCGCTCGCATATAGCACATCTATAGAAAATATCCTAAGTCTATGGTTTTGACATAATGATTTCATTATTTCCATTCTTTTCATTTCAATCATTCATTTCATTATATTCTTCTTCCTTGGCTGGCGCATCGAGGTTGCACAGGTGCGATGTACATTATTTAATTAATTTTAATATATTGCGCTTAAAGAAAATAATTAAGGAATTTTAAGAAGTAGTAACGTTTACCAGGTATTTATTTATTTATTCATATTCGCTTAATCTTAATTGTAATAAGTACATCAATTATAAACCACGTGTACGTTAATTCGGCACGTGCTAACCCTATTTCAATTTTGAGAGAATTTTGACGATGTGAGATAAGTTGTATTTTTAATGTTTTCGATAACTATGATTATTTAAATGCTTACGATAAGCGTTTTTGCAACAGCTAGTAGATAAGATTAGGAAGTCAAACAGCTCTGTAAATAGTATCTATCGGATCCATAAATGCTTCCGCATGTTTATTTAGGGGTGTTTACTTTAAACTTTTTCAACTCCCTTTTGAAACCAGGTATCTACACTACCTACTTAGTAAACTAAACCAACATAACCTAAAAAATTGCATAAGGAATTTTGAGATCCCCGTTCCTCACATGATACAATCATTATTACTAGCCACAACGAATTGATACTATTTAATACGAAGAACACGATTAGCTAGCTGTGATTCTTAATAATTGCACATACGCTGATTGTATATAGTTCCCTTGTACTTCAAAAAATAATTAAAAAGCTTTTATTTTGGATAATATTCATATTACAACATAAATAAATTACTTAATGATGAAAATACACTAGAGCCAAAATGTGTTATATGATGAACACGTGATATTAAATGATAGGCCTGATACAATTTGGAATTAAATTTAAAAATATGTTACTTTGCTGTGAAGCTAATATGGGTCATTCTTTATTTTTCAGAATAGCCATGCCGCTGCTGCTTCCAGACATTCATAGGTATGATTTCTTTTTTTTTATACCTACTAGAAAAAAATAGTTTTTCACTTTTTCCTTTTTTTAAACCTACCTGTATATGCAGTACATCTGACTTGCAGCTTTCTAATCAATAATTGTAATGATGATATCAAACACGAGCCGAAAATGTGTTACTTTGATAACAACATGATATCAAAATGATAGGCCTGATTTATACATTACTGTCTTAATCTTCAATACTAATCCTTATCGGAATATAAATAGTCTTATCTTGTTACAGGTTTAAGGGCTGCCACAAGAAGTTACTAGTAGAAAATGGATGACCGACGACTATCGTAAACTCATTGAAGGCTATCTAACATTGGACTTGGTTGGACAAGACCAAGATTTTCATCAATAAAATTATACCTAGTGTCATCCCTTGTCTCAGTCAGTTGCCAGTGTCTTTGGGATGAATTTGTAAATGCGGTGATATGTATGAATAGTATGAAAGGACTTTTGAAGTTCGGAAAGGGAAATGAAGAATATGTCTGAGTTTAAGTTGTGAATAGAACTGACTTCAGAAAAAATAAAAATATGAAATAGTAATTGTTTTTCATTTCTAAATTCTACCTTCTTTACTGAATTATTTTTTCTGAGTGCTTGCAGAAGTACTGTACTTGGGGGTATGTACTGGGGGCCTAGCCAAGATTACAAATCTTTCGCAGAGAAACGAAACGCTATCTGTCTCTATCACACTAGTAAACTAATATGGAAGAGTGAAAGAGCTCGTTTTCGCAAACGTTTGTTATCTTTGCTATTTAGACCCCCTGGAATATAAAAACAAAAAACAAAATAGTAATTTTTGTTTTGTTTATTATACTTGTTACACTACAAACGGGTTTACTTACTATTACATTCGTACAATACTTAAAAAAAACTAATTACAACAATAACAATACTAGTCTATCAGCCTCTCGTTTTTAATATTATGCTCGAACTAAATTACGAATAGTGTAGACACTTACGTATGTACACTAGCATCGGTAGCCATATCACTTGCAGTCTTCTTCAAATAGAATTTCATCTTTGTGTTTACTTAAGGTCAGCCACACCGCTGCTTCAATAAAAGATTTGACCCTTTACTAGGCTAAAGGGATATATATATCCCACATACGCCACTTTAAATATGTGTTCTATTTTCGATGAGTAGGGTTTAGTTCTATTGGGTTATTCCCACTAGTCACCACCAAGTTCTTACCAGTGGTAACTACTGGGAATTTTTTTCCCACCTTTTACCACTGGTATCGAGTTAGATTGTCATTTTTGAAATGTCAGCCTGGTATCAAGTTCAAGTTCCGGTGTGGTCGATCCTTTTCACCTCAGCAGTTTAATTTGTCGGGTTCCTCGGATTATTCTCTGTAACGTTCTGCAGCAGAATGGTGATGTCAGTGAGCGCCATGTTGTCGAGAATGAAGTCCGTGATGCTGCTGGCGGAGGCCGAGGGCCGGTCGAAGGGGAACCCCATGGCGCGCTTGTCGGGGAACAGCCGGTCCTTGAGGCCGCAGAAGCTGGAGGCCTGGTCGCAGGTGAGCTCGGTGCCGTCGGGTTGGTCCACCTGGAATTAAATAAAAGAATTAGTTACATGTTTTGTAAGTGGTTAAGGTCTTTGAGTGTCTTTCGTTATGACGACCGTTTTTAAAATAAGTTACTAACAAAACTTAGTTTACTACATCTTACAAGTACAGTCACCTGCAATAATATGTTACTCTTCGAAGGCCGCAAAAATATATGTCACGCTCTTATGGCTCTACAAATAAGATCAGATCGTGTCAGACATTTTTGCGGCCTTTGAAGAGTAACATATTATTGCAGGTGCTGTACCTACTTGGTATTGTACCTGTTTAGCAACTATCATCATTTACTCAGCTACCGCATGGTCCGCCGGTGTGCAAGCGAGACAGCGTAATGCAACTAATGAAATTAAGAGGTTTGGTTAGGCCCACCCTAAAAATTGGTCCTTTGAACCGTATAGACGGTCCCGGGCTTTCAAAAACGGGCGCTAAAGATAGTCGAACCCTAGATGCTCAGGTCACGGAAGGTCTGCTGGAATGGTTCATTCAGTTCATTCACTCACCCTGTCCAGATCGTAGTTGGAGCACATGACGAAGAGCTGGTACTGCGCGCCGCCCTCCGTCCCCTTGGGCACCAGCATGTGCTGCGGCCACCCGCAGCCGCAGAAGTTGAAGATGGCCAGGTCGTCGCGGCGCGGGTCGTCGCCCTGGACGCTCAGGTCACGGAAGGTCTGCTCGAACGGAATGGTCACGGAGGACTGGGTGGATTGGCGGGTGATGGTGTTTTGGCCGGCGTTCACTGCAAAAATGTATTACAAATTATAGTGAAACAGCAGATTCCATTAGAAAATTGCAATTCATCATCTACATCATCCGTCTTTAAAGACTTAAGACTAGACTTACTTTCTAGACTTTATGGTCTTAAGACCATAATACAGCTTGATAAATCTTTTAAAATTGGTGTGACAAAAATCGAGATACCTTCACCAAAGAGAATATATTGTAATAGAGAGGTAAAGTCTAAGAAAAAAACGTGCCCCTTAGTTTGACAACCAAAACAGATGGCGCTGTACTCCGCCATATATTTTGCGGTCACTTAATTGTCAAACGTCAACTTTTGACAATCAGGGTTACTGCAAAATGTATGGAGCTGTACAGCGCCATCTCGTTTACCTGTCAAATTCGAAGCACGAAATTATCTTAGATTTTACACATCTTACTCAATCAATATATCATTGCCTTCACGAAAGACCAGGTAAGACCTCTTTCCAACTGACGTACAGTTTTTTGCGGGTACGGTTTTCTGCAGGATCCAGTTTTCTGTAGTATGCGTGCAGTATCCTGCAAACTAGCAAGTATACTTACTACTAAAACGGGATTCTGCAGAAAACCGTACCCGCAAAAAACTGGACGTCAATGGGAAAAAGAGCTCTAATGAGAACATTGTCAGCATCACCTAAGCGATTCTAAGCCGTATATGTATATTTAGGTTTCTTGAACGCTCAATACTATGTATGTAAGTAGATAAGCGTGGTATTCCACCTGTCCATGTCATTGCGTCTCACTCTCTAATAGGGCTGATTTAAACGGCCCGCGAACGCGCATGCGATTTTGGTTACATTGCGGACTGTTGGGTACGTCCAATTCAACCGACCGATCAAAAACCGCAATGTAATGAAACTCGTATGCGAGTTCTCGCATCGTCTAAATGAGCCCACTAAAATGTGAGACGCAATATACATTGGACAAATAAATTTGATAGGTGGAAATGGTTTTCCAGGATGGTGCCTAAGGTACGTACAAGGCACGACGAAGCGGTCCATCTCGATGAACATCTTGCGCTGGTCGTTGAGGTTCCAGGGCAGGTTGCGCTCGTCGAACTTGGGCGTGAGGAAGATGCGCACCGTCGTGCGCCGCGCCGAGCCAGTGTTGTTCACGTTGATGCTGCACACATACACAAGATCAGGATCCCACCCCTTTATAAAAGTACAAGTTACAATTTTAGATGTGTAAGTCAGCAACATTGATTAAGCAGATGAGCAGCTTTTTGAACTTGTGTTTGTTGCGTAATGGTACGTAACCCTTCGTGCGATTCGCCCGACTCGCATTTGGCCGGTTTTTATAGCAGATCCCCTTGCAGCTGCTGCAACAGTTGTTGAGCTAAATTCAAGAGAATCGCCCCGCAGAAAGAGATGCAAACACGTTACATCATATAATATAATGTGACTCAAGTCCAATATCCTAGATGGAACATTTCTAGTTCGAATTGGAGGTCTTTGAATGTGACTTACACATATTGGAACGGGCGGTGGTTGAGATGCGTGAAGCGCGCGAACACGGGCGCGCGGTTGGAGAAGTCGAGGCCGCGCGAGAGGTCCACGTCGCTCAGCATCCAGAACGTGTTGAGGGTGTTGGGCTGCCCGCCTTGGCTCTGGATCATGGCTGACGTCACTGTTACGCCGGGGTTCTCAAGCTGGAACAGTTACTTGTAGGTTAACCAAGCAACGCCGAGAAGTAGTTACCTACAGACTGATGATACACAGTTCATCTATTTCTTTGGCGAATGCTAGGAACACACCGGTATTCAGGATGACGACATGTTATCTTGTAGTATTGCGGATCTTGGAGTATCGACTGACAATCACACTTCGTATACTTCGTACATAAATATCGTTAATTTTGGAGATTGCGGCATCTATTGATGATAGAGTAACGTTTCTGCTTTCAGTTGTGTAAGATCAGAAGGCAGTTATTTGCTAAAAATACTAAAGAGAAAGTACTTAATGTTATGAGAGCCAAATTGACCCAACCCAGTCTCAACCAATTGACATTTGATCAGTCTACTTTTCGCAATGAACTACAAATAATTTTGTAAGTACAATAAGATTTAGCGAACATTTTACTGATGACTATGACAGCTAGTAACTAACCCTTAGCTGATTTAGACGATGCGAGAACTCGCATGCGAGTTTCATTACATAGCGGTTTTTGCTCGGTCGGTTGAATTGACGTAACCAACAGTCCGCAATGTAACTAAAATCGCATGCGAGTTCGCGCGCCGTCTAAATCAGCCTTTAATCTGGTTATCACGCATCCTCGTGAATGGTGGAGGTACCTCAGAACGAGTATAACGCGCCACGAACGAGGATTCCTTGTGCGACTGGAACAGGTCGTCGATCCACGCGTGCCAGCGGTAGAAGAAGGGGTCGCGCATCGTCGTCGCCTCATCCGCGATTGTGCTGAATGATTCCTGCGTAAGACCAATTTATGATGAGAGAACATTCCTTTACTGTCTTTTGAAGACGATATGAGAAAACCAACTCCTAAAACATAAAACAAGTTTTACAACTGGCAGGGAAAAGCTAGCGCTCGTTAAACGCTCCACGGGTCTCTAAACGTATGGTGTACCATAGCCTCAAATCCAACGACAAAGCATTTTGGAGTACGGCAGAGCTTTAAAACTGAACCCGATATACGATCCTTTCCTAAATTATGTCGTTAAGGACCCTTTTTTGTCGATGTGGGAATGCTGTCACGCATCGTCCCCCTGGCCCCGAGATGGGCTCATTATGGGGGACTCTCACCTCCCAGCTCTTTTCAAGTGTGAAAAGAGGGGAGGACCCACTAAACCCACACCGGCGTTTCCCACAATATGCCGTTTGGGGTGGCGTCCTGGGATCGCGAACATTCTACCAGGACTTACTTACTGCCGTGGCGCAGCGACCCGAAGTGGACGCACTAAGGAACGCCATGGTTCGTTGTCTAGCTGTGTCTGTGTGTTGTGTGGTATTCTACCAGGACGAAGTCGTTAAAGACCCCGCCAGATGGATAATATGACAAATCTTACCAGATAACGGTGATCAGGGTCATGCACGTAGGCGGAGAAGATATGGCCGTTGTTGTGCACAGAGCCGTAGAGTTGCGGGTTGGGCGACAGGATGCTCGCCTCCACCATGTTGCCCAGGGTGTCAATGTCCAGTGGCATCGTGCCGCCGTCGGCCTGCACGTACAAGAAATAAGAACGGAATACTGATGAGCACTGAGGGGCTACCGCGAAAACCGAAATTCGCAAATTGCGGGGGATCTTTCTCTTTTACTCCAATGAAGGCATAATTAGAGTAACAGAGAAAAATGCCCGCAATTTGCGAACTTCAATGTTCGCGGTTATAGGCCTGGTAACTAAAGCGAATTAGGTCAGGGTGAAATTAAAATTAGAGTAAAACTGTTATAAACTGATATAACTACATGTCATTATTCCTACCGAAAGATAGAGTTAGACCAAGAAAAGTCTGCAAAGATTTTGATAGCCGTCACAGTGCAAGTGTTATTTTTAAAGTCAAACTTCTATGAAATTATTGCACTGCGTTGGGCTTATCCCACTTATAAAAATCGCTGCAGACTTTTCTTGGTCTAACTTCTAGTGACCAAAGACCTCTTTAAAATGAATAGATTTACTCCACAGTTATTTAATAGTGTATCCCATAAATATATAATTTCGGATAATAAAACTTACTAATTGAGCACGTCCAGACGCAATAGCTTCTTCAATAGCCCTCCTCTGCCTTTCCATGGTCTCGAGGGTAACGTTAAGGCCGTCAGCCGGACGGTTCACGCTTTGCCAGCGCATGCCTGACTGCCGTGGGGGCCATCCGCGCGACGACGTCAAGCTGTCAAGCTTTGGGTAATACGCCTCGGGGATAGGTTCACGCCAGTTGTTGAACTTCTTCACACGCTTAAGCGCATTGTTTAAACGCTCTCCATTGTAACTATAAATAAAATACCTCGTTCAGCAGAGAAAGTGTTTCAAATATTACATGAATGATTTCGATTTTTAATTTTTTACGTACCGCGCGATAATTTGCTGGTGCATGTAGAAAAACAGTTCGCCACGACGGTCCTTAGCGACGATGGCTCTGTCGCTGGCAGTGAACGGGTACACCAAGTGCCAATGCCAGTGATGCAGGTTCACGCCAATATCTTCACGGAAATAGGCGAGACGGTGTTCTTCTTCCAAGTCTGTGGCGGTGTAGTCTCGTGGGATGATAATGGGAGTACGCTGAAATGGAACGCGACAAGTTAAAACAGCGTATGGTTGAAACGGAACGTGATGTCATTCAGATGACAGCTGTCCATGCCATAGATATAAGAATATATACAGATGCCTTCCAGGCGAGCTGTCAGTGGGACCACTTTTTGTTTAGTGTACGATTAAAGTTGCTAACACACTATCGCACCGCACCAAGGTCATTGTGGGACGCACCCATAAGTAAAAGGGAGAAAGCGATATCTCTTTCTCCCTCTTACTTATGGGTGCGTCCCACAATGACCTTGGTGCGGTGCGATAGTGTGTTAGCAACTTTACAAAGCGACCCACTTTGCTGTAGCCATGTCGATAAAGTCATATCGATAAACTACCGACATTTCTTGCAATTTTAATTTTACTTCAAAGGTTTAACTATACCTAAAATGAAGAAAAACGCTTTTTTTCTTTATTGCGGTTATCAGATCACAATTTTGTAGTCACGCCCCAGGAGAGAACCAAGGGAAAGTTCAGATATTTAATTAAAATACATAAATACCTATTAAAATAGGTGGTCCGCAATAATTGAATTATTTTATTACATTATAATATATTCATTATCCATTAGCATTTCAATTATGTTTATGTTTAACGAAGATATTGAAGCTTCAATTAATCGCTATTTCGTTCCGCTGTGTAGCGTTTATCGATATATAACATGATTAAAATCGACTTTTCACATCCCTAAAAGAGCACACATATACGTTTTTACGCACACATGTACAAGCTGGGTCGCCTAAAAAGGGGCCACTTGGATTTGAAGTTCATCTTGTCAACAGTATAGTTGTCCTTTTTTGACAAATGGCATTTTAAAAGAGCGAGGAGAGAGAAATGATACTAGTTGCTGCGCCGTCAAATAGAACAATAAAGGTAGGGGCCTTGGTCCATGCTGTCATAAGTCTATGATGCTGTCAATGTTTTGTTCCGTTCCACGAAATTAACGATTTAGTTTTTAGCGATAAATAAAATCATTATCTAATGAACTCATTACTACTAGCATATTACTAAATTAATAAATTTAATTGTAATATATTAAACATGTATAAATATCAAAAATAATAACTATTTAACAACATTATATTATTATTGATTATTCAAGACAAGATTGTCAATGCTAAGTTGATGTTAAGGAACGGAACGCAAAAATTGCAAAAGTCACGTAGGCCACCTATCGATGTCCGAGTTCTCAGCGCGCGTGTTTATATTATTACAAAAATATAACCTGGAATATTGTGAGCGTTTGACATAGCTTTTCAGCAACCTAAGAAGTAATGGAAGACCTACTCCAAAACCCAGGCGTGGTCGTAGTGCGAGCAAAACCCGAAGGACAGAGAAAAACTTTCAAACCGAACGTTCGATTGTTGAATAAAATTCCTGACGAGTTATTAAATGATCCTTTACTGAACAGAGCATGTGAAGCGTTGCCTCAGAACTATAACTTCGAAATCCATAAGACAATATGGAGAATAAGATCGGTTGGTGCTAAAAGAGTGGCTCTTCAATTGCCAGAAGGTATGTAAGCTATCACTAGTTTTTTTCGTAGTTTCAAAGGTTTTAAGAAAGATGTTAAGGATTTTTTTCTTGTATTTTCAGGGTTAACGATGTTCGCTACGACTTTGTGTGACATCATTGAGACATTCACAGAGGCTGACACGTTAATAATGGGTGATGTGACATATGGGGCGTGCTGTATCGACGACTTCACCGCGGCCGCGCTCGGCGTCGATCTCCTCGTGCACTACGGACACTCCTGCCTCATACCCATTGACCAAACCACTGACGTTAAGGTACTCTACATATTTGTGGACATCAAGATCGACCCGTCGCACTTTATAGAAACAATCAAATTAAACTTCCCTAAAAGATCACACCTAGCCATAGTTAGCACAATCCAGTTTGTCACTACTCTACATGCCATTGCTAAAACTCTTCGGTCAGATGAATACATAGTGACAGTTCCACAATGCAGACCACTATCTCCGGGAGAAATTCTAGGGTGCACTGCACCAAAAGTTGATTCAGAATACATAATATATCTAGGTGATGGGAGATTCCACTTAGAAGCAATTATGATAGCCAATCCTAGTATTCCAGCTTATAAATATGATCCTTATGAAAAGAAATTCACATCCGAGTTATATGAACATAGCTTGATGCAAGAAAACAGGCAAAATCAAGTAAAAATAGCAGAAGATGCCGGTAATTTTGGTCTCATTTTAGGGACTCTTGGGCGGCAAGGAAGTACAAAAGTTTTAAGCAATCTAGAAAAGCAAATTAAAAATGCTGATAAGAAATATGTAAAAATCTTGTTATCCGAGATTTTTCCTAGTAAACTATCCTTATTTAACCTGGATGCCTTTGTGCAAGTGGCATGTCCGCGATTATCCATTGATTGGGGGACAGCATTCCCGAGGCCTTTGTTGACACCTTACGAGTTTTCAGTGTCACTAGGAAACAGTAAATGGCTGAAAGACGATGGTACATATCCTATGGATTTCTATTCGAATGCCAGCTTAGGGCCGTGGACTCCGAATTACAAGCCCGTGTTATGCTCTGAAGGTGACAAGGTGTGTGATAACTGCTGTGGGGGTAAAGGGAAAGAAAAGAAGGAGAAATAGCACAAAACTTAGTGGGTACTTACGGCAGCTGCGGTTCCTGGGGTTACTCTCGCGACTTCACGCGCTTGGGAGAACACTTTGGAGTCCAAGAACTTAGAGGGGAAGGTTTCTGCAAAGTTCTGGATGGGGACATTCCTAGTGTCACGCCTGTAACAATGTGATATAAAATTATTATTGTTTAATGTTGTACATTGGATACCGATTACTGATTTTAATTATTGGAATTTTGTAAATAATATTTATGTACATACTATTTGTAGAATAGAGATTTACAAAGAATATTGCTACTTAAAAATAGTTTAAATGCAAAACACATTGGCCTCGTATTTATAATTTCTCGCGATGTAACTCAGAAGAGTATTAATATGAGACAATGGGTTGTTTCTCTGTGTGGAAATTCGATACAGAGTAATCTATTTTTTTTCATTACTATTGAGTATATTTCTTTAGCCTAATATAAAGCCGTGTAGTAACGTATTTATGTAAACTTTCCGAGGCTAAATACATGAAACACCGTAAAACTGCGTTTGTGCTGGCTTAAACACGTAAAAGTGCAAAGGTTCCAAATGATCGGGAATAGAAAAGTCAATGCCCTAACCGCGAAAATTCTAAATAGACAGAAATAAAGGCTAATCGCAAAAACAAAAGAGATTTTTAAGGTGGTATTCCACCTGTCCAATTTTTTTTCCAATGTGTATTTTGTTTCACATTTTGCTGAATGAGAGTGTGCGACGCAATGACATTGGACCAAAATATTGGACAGTATGGAATACCACCCTTACCTATGCATGAGTGCTACAGAGTAGCAGTAGTTGAAGAGCTGAGGGTTCAAGTTGGCTCTTGCGAAGATGCAGGTCGACAGGAAATCTTGCAGTTGGTTCTCAGGGACACCTGAAGCAAAATATTTATGTTATTTTTTAATAAAATAACTTTAAAACCCATTAATTGTATTATTTATCTATAGAGTAGAGAAGAGTTGTTGATGAAAATCAAAATCCCATAGTATTTAGAATAGTACCTATTTAGCATAAGTTATTAACAGTCTCTTTTAATTGTAGACCCTTAGACTGAAGAGCCCAGGATGCCTAGCTAGCTAGAAAAAAGCTAGCTAGCTAATATCGCGGTAGGACCCCAAAGACCACGGTTGACACATAGGTACTATCCTCAGATTCAGAGGGCCTACCGCGAAAACCAAAATTCGCAAATTGCGGGGATCTTTCTCTTTTACTCCAATGAAGGCGTAATTAAAGTAACAGAGGAAGATGCACGCAATTTGCGAACTTCGATTTTCGCGGTTATAGCCCTGAGGGCTCTTGCATAATTAGATCAGAACGATAAAGAGGTGAATAGATGACGAAATTTGGCCTCAGCCTTTAAGTTACTCACTCATCAGCGCGTCGATGACTTCAGTGGCGTACTCCTGGTGTAAGGGGATGAAGAGCGAGAAGTCCGAGTCCACGGGCAGCATTCTCGCTTTGTTTAACTGCGGGACTTGGCTGATATGTTTGACGGGGATCTTTTCGGAAGCATCGTCGCCGAAGCGGTTGTTGAGCTCGATACCGTTGGAGGAGTATTCCTCGGGCTGGAATTTTGACATCGTCATTTCCTACTGTTAGGTACCCAAGAATTATTCATTCCTATTCCTACTGTTAGGGACACAATGCTACCAGATTTCCCAACCCAGAAGGGGAAACTAGGCATTTTTTGACCAGTCAGGATTCCTCAGGATGTTTTCAGTCACCGAAAAGCGAGTTACATAAACCTAATATACTATATTTCGTAGGTACAAAGCTACAAACGTAACGCATTATTAACCGACTTCCATTTCATAGAAGGAGGAGGTTCTGTATTCGGTTGTGGCTATTTTTTTTTTTCTATGTACGTTCACCGATTACTCCGAGACCCGTAGTCCGATTTGAGTAATTCTTTTTTTGTTTGAAAGGAGCTACCTCCGAGTTGGTCCCATTTTAATTTGGTTCTGTTCTGATGATGGGATCCATGAGGAATTGAGGGAACTCCTCAATTTTTAAAGGCACATGCATGGCGATTTGGGTGTTTTCTTAAGCAACTCGAGCATTTCCTTCCGAAAACCACCATTTTGATGAAGTAGACCTGATGATGATGATTGTTTTGATGATAAAATGATGATGATTTTTTAAATGTAGTATGTTCAGCGATTACTCCGGCACCTGTGATCCGATTTGAGTAATTCTTTTTTTGTTTGGAAGGAGTTGCCTCCGAGGTGTTTCCGTATTATTTTTGGTTCTGGTCTGATGATGGAATCCATGAGGAATTGAGGGAACTCCTCAGTTTTTAAAGGCACGTGTAAAGTGATTTCGGTGTTTTCTAAAGTAACTCGAGTATTTGCTTCCGAACACCGCCAATTTGATGTAGTGCAAGTGTAGCCTTACCACGAGTTTGACATTGACATATAGTAATGCTAACGTCTTCGTAACTTACTTTTTATGCATCTCGCTCGCACTAATATGCCAGTACGAGCGAGATGCAAAGAAAGTAAGTACACACACGCTAGCGAATAAATCAATGTCACACTCTTGGTAAGCTGGTAAGGCTTCTGATCGGGGGTTAGGGTTAGGAGTTAGGGATTAAGGGGTCGGGTAATGGTGGTTGATGGGCTGCTGGTTCAGGGCCGACTGGTACATGAATCAGGGGTTGATGCGCTGAGAGGTAGAGTGATCGGGGGGGGGGGGTTTGAGGGATTGGGTCAGTGGCGGGGCGGAGGATGGATTTAGTGAAGTGACAGGAATTATAATTTCCCAGATAGGCCCGAGAAAATTGTACACGAATTTAGTGTTAATCATGATGTTGTTTTTCATTCATGCGTCGCGCTCTTAACAATGCGTTCAAACTAAAAATGGAAAAATAAAAACTTTTTACCAAAAAAAGAAAACCGACTTCAAAAAGGATGAAATAAAATATTATCCTTTTTAAGTCTATGCGTTACTAACTGATATGTTTGAAGTCGGTGCCAAGCCAAGTAGTAATAATACCCGTCAAAAATAATCAGCTTTATGACTATAAATCCCATTAGAACTGTACTAATAACTATTATAAATGTGTAAGTAATTCTGTCTGCCTCTTTGTCGCCTTTTCATCGCTAAACAACTGAACCGCTTTAGGTGAAATTTGGCAAGAAAGTAAATTCCTTGAATTGTTTTATATTTTGAAATGTAGTCCTCTGAATAAGGGACGGGAAATAACTTCAGTCCCAATCCCACGCTTGCGTGCCGACAAACATGGTACGGACTGTGCCAAGAAGGTTTGATCGTGTGTTCTGAGGTGTGTTCTTAGGTACAGTCGACGTCAAATATATGTTTACACTTTTGCACCTTACTCCTTTGTAATAAGACGAAAAGTGTAAACATATTTTTAACGTCGACTGTACCTACAGAAAGTACGTTCATTGTCGTCGCGTAAGGCAATCTAACGTACATCCTTATCGAATCGCACCAAAATCATGGTATGCTTCAAAAGTTGGCTTGGCACCGACTTAAAACATATCAGTTAGTAACGCATAGACTTAAAAAGGATAATATTTTATTTCATCCTTTTTGAAGTCGGTTTTCTTTTTTTTGTAAAAAGTTTTTATAGTGATTTATATATTCTCTTTGGCTACAAACAGCAACACTCCTAACTGCACATCGGTGGACCTTATTACAAAAGGCATAAGGTCCACTGATGTAGTTAATAGTGTGGGCACAGAATAAAGAGTATGGTGTGGGCGATGGTAGGTACAGACTTTTAAAAAAGTCGTTACGAGACGAGACGAGAGGCACGGTTCGAAAACACGACCTGTTTCTAAAAGGAGTCATTTAAGTGAGCACACCGAGCATCTATTTCAAATAATACCGTGTTCAAAGATATTCGTACTAAAATTATAAATGCGAAAGTAACTCTGTCTGCTACCTTTTCGCTACTAAATTACTACACCGATTTAAATGAAATTTGGCTTATAGAAAGTCAGGGGAAGTTTATTGTTTAACTATTTCTAAAGACCAAGTGGCGGGCAAAGGCTGTTAACACATTCAGTGCCAGCCCGAGCTACGCGCTACGAGCGTAGCCGATAACACGGGAAAAACCGTATGTAGCGAAAAGCGCCTACGAACCGTGAACTCCCCTAGGGAGTCGCTGGCAGTGAGTGTGTTAAGATATAAAAGAAGATACTCACCAGAACCTGCTCCGTAAGCTGAAACACAGCATTATTCTCCCCCTTGGGCGTGATGAGCGGCTCGTTGGGCCGGTCGAACAGCAGCTTCAAACTGTTCACTACGTTGGCCATTGTTTTTATTAAAAAATAAAATTAAAAACAAAAGTTGGTGCTCACTTCACGAAGTGTGAAGTGGGAATGGTGTGCTGAGCTTCTGGGACCTGTTTTATAGTGGTCTCCAGTTGTGAGGGGTGCAATATGTTTGGGAGTGCAAAACCACAATGTGTGGTTTTCGATGAGTGCAACTTTGTTATCGGAAATGTGGTTAAATTTTAAAACATAGTTGCATACTAATTACACGAAAATAACTGATTAGCCGGGCTTACAAATAGCGAGTATACGCGCGGGGTTATTTCCCGGCTATTGGCCAAACATTTTAAAAAAGCGTGTAGGTTTTCCCTATTTTAAAATATTCTGTAGTGTTATCACATATTTTGAAAGAAGTAATTATGGTTAATAGACGAAAAAAATCTTTACGGTTAACAACAAAAAAATATATTTACAACAAAAGGACTGATTTAGGTACTTTGTACATTTCACTATCACAATGTCAACTAAAATAAGTAAAATCTCCAATGGTAATCAGAATCACAAATTATATCATCTAATTAATTATGCTATAATATTTGGTATTCTATAATAATTATGCTATATTTATTGGCAACTATTCATTTTTCTTTTAAGAACTTGCACACAGTCTCAAGGAAGGGCTGAGGCTTCTGACTGTGCACCCAGTGTCCGGCGCCTTCGATAAACACCAGCTCTGCCAGCGGGAAGTATTCTTGGATCTCTGGCAGGTCATTTTTACTGAAAATAGACCAAATAAAATTAAGGAAATTGTTTGAAAATTATTTTGTATTTAGGCTAGTTAATAGCTAGTTTGTAAATAAACGATTTTTGTAATGTGTTAAATAAAATGAAATTGTTGTCAAGGGAGAATTTGTGGTAAATGTATTTAATTGCACTTTTGATTACAGATGACAATAAAAAATTTAATACATCCCTGGTACTTGTAAAAAAGATTAAAAGTTAAATGATGATTTTCAACTATTCTGAATCTCAACAGAATTACAACTTTAGTTTTAAAACAATCAGTCTTTTAAATTTCAAAATTCTAACAAATAGCTCCTGTATGTTTGACTTCATGAAATAGAATGCTTCTGAACCGTTTTACCAAGTAAAAAGCTTATAAAAAAGTATCTCACCCTATATAGTCTGACAGAGATCCTCCTATAAATAAAGTCGGCCCACAATACTGTAACCCTTTCAAACTGGATGGAAAATTTGAGATATGTGCCGAAAAGTTCTCCTTCAAGGCTGGCAGGTTAACTCTCCAAGTATAAGCTCCTGTATGTGTCTGCACAAGGTTTGTTATCAAGAAGTTCCTCAAGTTGACATCGGGAGTTATTGATTTGAGTTGTTCGTCGGCTACTTTTCTAGCTTTGGACATGGCTATGCCGGGGCGCACGGAGACATTGGACATGGCGTCAAATAGGCTTGCCATTGTGTTTATTTGTGGGCTAGTCTTTACTGGTGAAATGTCCACCACTATTAGGCTTGATACTAGATCAGACTGAAAAGAAAAATAATTATTAACGTTACAACAGTTAAATAAAATGTAATTAACAATTAATTAATACAATGTTAAATATTTATATGAACATTCCGACTTTTTACATGGCATAGTAATAAAAAAAAAACTGTACTTATGGGGGTTTTATTTTAAATTATTAATTTTTATTATTTATTCTGTAAGCAGAGGAAACATGTTAAACACAAACAGTTGGCTATTTACTAACTTAAAATCTCTGTGAATGAAATAAAATAGACATTGCCAAGGTTTTCTGACTTTAAACAGTAATAAAAAAAAAAATTTAACTCACACAAAGCAATGATAACACCATAGCAGTCCTGCCACCCATACTATGCCCTAGCACAGACACTTTAGACAGCTCCAACTTTTTCAGCAGATTCATAACATCGTGAGCCATGTGGACATAGCTATGTTGCGAAGAATGCCTGCTGTCGCCATGGTTACGCGCATCCACACTAATCACTTTCCGCCCCGTAGTTCTATGGATAGCCTTGCTCGTACTGTTCCAATTGTTCTTTGACCCCAACAACCCATGTAATATTACTAAAGGAGGAAGTGGATTGTTCTCTGATTCAGTGCTTTCATAAGAAGCGTAAGACAAATCGACAGACTCAGAATTTTCTGAAGTAAATGTCGCCCGTTTCCTTACTATTTGTGAGGATATAACGGGATATGTTTTGAAAAATGATGCTAGGATCCTAGAGTTTGGTTTAAAGGGTAACATTTTTACTGATAATTTTGTAAACAGAATTTTGAAAAAAATTAGTAAAATTACATGATTGATGTCAAAAGTGACATTTGTGTGACATTAAGAAACGGTTTGAGACATAGTTTTCTTATAGGTTTGTTCGATACACAAGTTGAGTTCACATTTTTTATAAAAATCAAGGGGATACAACTAGGGTTGCCAGATGGTCGGGATTTGGCGTGATTCTCCCGATTTTTAGCATGTGTTCCCGATTCCCGACAAAGTGTAAACCGTCCCGAAAAACGGCTACACGTTATAAAACAACAGTTTCAAGTTGCGAACTGTCGTCGAGCGAGCGAGCTGACGTAGTGCCAATAATGTAAAATATCGTTGTTTTTAATACAATTACTTTAATTTGAATGTATTTTTTTTCCCGACTCAAGTCCTAAAATCCCGAAAAATTGATATTGTTTCCAGATAATAGCGCCTTTCGATCTGGCAACCCTAGATACAACTTGGATACAAAGAGCATATTATCACTACGTACTGCTTGGATAGGTACCCATGGGTACGATGCTCCTTCATAATAAAACGTATTAAAAAGCTTTTAGAAACACACTAGGTTTTCATGCCAAATGTTAGGTAAGTACTTCATTTCGGATACTTTTCTTTATGTTGGAAACAAATTTAGCAGACGTATCGCCTGATGGCATGGTAAGCGATTACCGTCACCCATGGACACCGTGTGATTGTAAGTGCGTTGCCTGCCATTAAGATGGGAGAAGGGAGAACGCTCTTTTCTCTTCTTTATGTATGCATCACTGACAGGTTAGTGCACACTTTTAGCATGGTTGGAGTCTATTATAAATTACAAGCTTTTGAGAAACAGGCCCATAGCTCGTCAAGCTTGTAAACGTACAATTACAAGAACTCACGCATGTGAATGATCAGATGACGGGCGACAGAGAGGCGTGGTAGAGAAAGACATGCTGTGCCGACCCCAAGTGAATGGGACAAGGGCAAGAGAATGATGACAAGAACAAACAAAACATCTCTTCGAAAGCTCAAGCGCATAAGACGTCGTGCTTCGTCTCGTACAGACCCTGATATCGCTGTCATTGTTCATACATTTTCTATGGTCTAATATAAAGTCAATGTAAGAACGCCTATAATTCTTACAGGGTATTAATGAGGGTATGCTTATGCTCTAATCAAGTAACCTTCATATTTCAAGTAAAAATATTTTGTCTAAATAAGACTGGAGCAGTGGGACACAATATAGGCTATACAAAAAAAAAGAAAAAAGACTGGTAGGTACAAATCCAAAAAGGAATAATTGAAATTCTTCTATAGATTAGGTAACGGTTTTACTCATGTTTTGTAAGGAACTCATTGACGTAATTAAAGAAGCCTGCTGGATCCTCGGCATGTACGTTATGACCGACACCATCTACATACTTGAGCTCCGCATTCGGAAAAATTTGATGGATTCCTTTTAAATCACGTGACCTGAAACAATATTAAAAGCCTTAAGTCAACCCTTCAACCACTCCGTATTTCACCATTTATTCATCATCTCACCAAGTTTCTGAATAGAGAACACCTATGTAGAGTTGTAGACACATGTTAAAATAATTGACCTAGTTATATAATGCATACTTACGGCAAGTAGTTCGATTCTGTACCACCTATAAATAGAACGGGACCTTTATACTGCATGCGCTGTAAATCTTTCGGAAAAGTCGCGATATCCATAAAATGCTTTTTCAGAGCGTCCAAGTTGCACATCCAACCAATCTTGTCGCCTCGTTGACCGATATTCATTAGAATGAAATGGATACTGCCTCCCCCGAACAAGCCAGTGGCCAGTAATTTCTCTTTAGCAAAAGCTCTGGCCTCAGTTAGAGATGCTTTTCCTTGGAAATCGATGGCTTTCATGTTGTCTATTAGTACTGGAAAGAATTCATTCAGGACGCCAGCCGTGGAGACTGGTGAGATGTCGACTACGACCAGACTGTGGACTTTCATTGGCTGTAATAAAAGGGACATCATTTGAGGCCAAAAAGACTTAAAGTTTTCGCCTACTTCCGGACAAGGCAAGACCGCGGGAGATATTAGATTTGCAACGATCAAAACTGGATTGACTGGAGATGAGCATCGAAATCATTTTACACACTAGATAGAATTCTACATTAAAGGTTTGTTCGTAGAAAGTAGGTATTAGGTACCACAAAAAAAATCTTTCCCTGCGGTACAAACAGCAAACATAAACCAATACCTGTGTAAGCGCTAAAGCCATGCTGGTTCTACCACCCATACTATGACCTATCACGGTAGCTTCCTTCAGCCTCAAGGTGTCAATTAGCTTGGCCACATCGGCGGCTAGCTCATGGTAGGTATGTGAACTGTCGTGAGGACTTTCTCCGTGGTTGCGAATATCGGCAGTTACGACCATCCGGTGGCACGAAGATGAGATCTTTTGGCTCATGCTAGCCCAGTTCCTTTTGAATGTAAACAAGAACGCAAGTCTATTAGAATAATACCATGAACAGGTATTTCGGAATATTACATGTGTAAGCAAAAATGACCCGGGTATAGTTCGTAGTTTTGTAACAGAGCCCGAGCTAATCCTATTAGGCATTGTTAAGTACAACCGCTCGTGCCACGTGCCACAACCACCTGCATAAAAACCTGCGTACTTCGGTTACTGAGTGCCGGCGAGTCGAACGCTACAGAACCAGTCTAAAATGTGTCATCGAGTTGCGTAACAAAGGCGCGTTATCGGAGAGCGCACCTACACTGGTTTTTGAGCGTTGGACTAGCCCGCGCTCAGGTGCCAAATAGAATAAGGATGACCCTTTTTTGCAGGTAAGTAGCACGTGCGGTTTTACTTAACAATAGACAATAGGATTAACCGCCGGGCTCTGTTACAAAACTATGAACTATATGTCCTTAAACAACGTCCAAGACCACCGGTGGACGTGCAGCAGCGTCCCTCAAATCCAGCGTACTCGACTGCGATCGCCAACCCGCCTGCCAAGCGTGGCGATTATGGCATTCACCCCCCCATCAAGGGGGAGGCTTATGTTCAGCAGTGGACGTTTTATGGCTGAGATGATGATGATGATGAAGCAAAAATATTACTGAAAACGAAAACTGAGAAACTGAGGGTAGCGCGCGCAAGGTTGTTGTGTACTTACGTCAAAGGCCTCCCTTTTGTAAAATAGTGAATGTTTTGTTTGGCTGCTAAAGCAGAAACGTTTGTGCTCAGCTTAGAATAGCCTGTCCTATTTCTAATATCAAGTTTTCAACATTTTACTCTTAAGCAGGCCACTGACGAGCCTTCCAAATGGATGCCGTTACAATGGATTCATCCAAATGGAAGGCATCCTAATATTAAACATTGTACGTTTTTGACATTCACGGACCGATTTTGGATTGCAGCCACGCTATTTGGACTGTTGGAAGGCTCGTCAGTGGCCACCTTTAGACAAGCGGACAGACTATATCTATTTATCCCTACCTCTTGGAGCCCAATAATCCATGCAGAACAACCACGGGTGTGCCGCCACTCTCACTCTTTCCGTACACATTGTAAGCCAAATCAACAGCTGACCGGGTTTGGATCCTAATCGGAGTGTGTAAAATGAGGAAATAGTGCCGCAGTAATTGTAACACCTTCATGCCATATCCGGTCAAACGAGGGATTCAGAATCATGCATTTCAGCACTCGAACGAAATAGGGACATATGATTTTGTGAAAATATTTAACACGTTTTCAAAGCATTGTTATAATTTATCGTTTTCAAACTTTTTCTACTTTATTTGACGTTTGATTGTTCTTATAAAGTTTCAGCGTTTTGTTTACGAAAATATTTTGACTTCTCAACTGAACGCAGCGACGCTCCTTTTTGAGGAAACTTTTTTTGATGTAGGTATGATTTTATGATTTTGCCGAAGAGTATAGTAAATTATACTAGGTACATAGTGTACCATCGTCCACATTGTTAACTGTACATGTCTTACAGACCTGTACAGACCTCATGCCTTTTGTAATAAGGCCACCGATGTACAGTTAGGAGTGTTGCAGTTTGTACCAATATAAAATTTATTAAAATCATCATTTTATGTTAATTTCCATTTAGGGGTGCTGCTGCAGGGGTTGGCATGCAAAAATATGCAGATTAGCAAAATTGAAATGGCTTATAGTAAATACGAGTTTATTAATTAACATAAATTCACATAAAATACACTCTCTGACTAATACCACAGACAAAGTCTAGTTATCTTGGTGATCATTAAGGAAGCCGATGACGAGCTCCAGTACGGCCTTGGGTTCATCTTTGTGGACGAAGTGGCCGGCGCCGGGGACGTACTTCACCACGGCTCGGGGGAAGAGCTCTCTGATCATTGGCAGGTCGTCGGCACTGGAACAACCATATTGTTGGAGGAGCGCTTTTACCCTAGGGCTTAAGATGCTATGAGCGGCGAACTGCAAGGGAAAGGGGAGGTGCAAACCTTTAAAGACCCAATGAGACAAATCGTCAATACGCCAGTGCACTCTAGCTAACATATGCAGTAGGTTATTTTATTTACTAAACCTGTTTGCTAAAAAAGGAATGCTAAACTACGCAAAATAAAGGGTTCTATAACTATATGGTGGATACTAAATTAAAATGTTAATAACCCATCCCATCAGTAACGTAGTGGTCAGTATCACCACTTGTTCTTCTTATATTACGAATCAGACACAAAACTTTATGCGGATGTGAACTCCGATTTATGAATATGAGGGCAAAAGAAAAACATTTATATTCTTACGGAATATACTCCGACAGCTGTCCGCCTATGAACAAAGCTGGTCCGGGGTACTTCTTGCCTTTATCTAAAGTGAATGGAAACGACGAAATATATTTAAAATGTCTCATGAGCGTTTCTAGATTGCATGTCCACCCGATAGTGCCATCTTGTTTAACGTTGATATTGGATAACACATTCGCCATAATGGTTTCATTGGTAACGATATTTTTCAACTGTTCTTTTATCTCCTTTCTAGCTTTGTTGATTTTGCGCTTTTCTTTCCATTGAACTTCGGTCATCCCTTTCATGATTTTTGGGAAGAGTGTGGTAAATTCCGTGCTTGTTGTTGCGGGTGACATGTCTAACACAATCATACTGGCTACTGCCGACGGCTGAAACACAAAATAGTTTTAGATGTCAGTTATAAAGCTGAGCTATCATCATACTCTATTTTTGATAGAAATTTAAACGCGAATGAGATGAGAGATCGTGATCAAGAACATCTTGATTATTTTCACCTGGAGGAGATATCTGTAAATAGCCCCAAACCATCTTAGCATCATTCTGTTAAGTAAGAGATGCCTTTGGGAAGGAAAGAAATGACCCAAACACCCATTGACACTGAAATGGAGATCGATAGGACATAGTATTCGAGGAGGGGAAACTAATAACGGTTGGAAACCGCCGGACGGAAGCCGTGGCCTCGGGCGCCCTGTACACTCTTGGCAGCGGTCCGTCACAAATGAGCTACGAGCGGTCGGGTGAGCTGGAGTGAGGCCGGAAGGATAGCTGAAGATAGGAAGAGGCGTGGCTCGAGCTTGTGAAGGCCCTTTGCACCTCTGGGGTACCATGGGACAACAACAAACTGCTGTTCTACACCATCCTAGGGCATCAGGACTGAAAGGAGTTTCAAAGTAAACGATCGATATAATAAATTTGTGTAGGTATACCTTCATCAAAGCGACTGCCATTACTGTCCTGGCACCCATGTTGTGTCCTATAAGACTGGCGTTGTCCAACTCCAGCTTGTCCATAAGTTGCAGAACGTCTTCAGCCAGTTCCTCGTACTTATGCGACTTGGTCTGCGGGCTGAGCCCGTGGTTCCTCAAGTCTATCCGCACAACTACCCTTTTCGTTACCGCGTGAATAGTTTTCCCTAAATATTTCCAATTTTCTTTCGTTCCTAGTAAACCGTGGCAGATTATAAGCGGAGGTCTTTCGTCAGGTGGGTGAGGTGGCTCGTTGTCGGGACCGCTTACGATTTTAAAGGATAAGTTCACAGCAGTTCTGGTACCAATAGTTATGCGAGGCAAAATGTTCACTAATCTAGAGAGCTGCAGTATTCGAGTGTACACATCCATTCATGTCAAACAATTATGTATAGCCAATGGGGCAAATAATAACAATAAAATATCATTTTCTTGAACTACTTAGTTGAATAATAATTAAATTAGTGTTTGTAAATTATAGAGGTGTCTACTAAAGTGACATTTAGTGTCAGGTGTCAGATAACATAGAGAACTTATACACGGTGTAACATGAGTAAACCGAATAATTTTAACCACGCATTTCTGAGGTCAAAAAAGAAGTAAAAAATTTAACATGAGTTTAGGTCAATTTCGACAAAAAAAAAATTTTTTTTTCTTTTGTTTTTTCAATTTTTTGAATGTATTTGTACATAAAAAATCATTTTTATTGGTAAACTTGTCACTTAAAACTGATTTTTACATTTTTTTTCGTATAACCTACTTTTTGCAAAGTGTTACTTGTCACTTTTTGACATCTATCAATAAGGATATTTAGATTACGTCCCATAGCAGCAACATCACCATCAAAAAGGCCTTTTACACTATGTAACAATAAAAACTTGTTTTTTTTTAATTAATAATATCTCTGAAACTAGGCGAATTTCAAAAAAGTTTATAGGACATTTTTGTCTCTAAATATGATCAGGAATACGCTATTAAAATTATTCGGTTTACTCATGTTACACCGTGTATATACTGTCAGATAATGAGGAAAAAGGTAGACGAGTTACGGTTTTGAAAGCTTTTTACTTGTTCACGATGAGAAGGCATGATGAGGTGTCCCCGCAGGTTACATCGAGTCTAGATGGCCGGTTGTAATATTCATGAAAGTCCCCAACACATTGCACACGACATACAATCGTGATAGCTATACATGAGACATGTATATGTTGCCCGTATGGGCGACATACAATAGAATAAATATAGACAGTCAAACAAGTTTGTCAGTAGAAAAAGACAGGAAAAGTAGGGTCCATGCTGTACCCAATTAAACTTAAACACCTTTGTAAAATACCATGGATGCAATGAATAAATGATTATGATTATAGCTTCCTACGTTCGCAATAAATTAGGTCATTTCATTGTTGTAAAGAACATTACATTAATAATAAACCTACACATAATAAACAGTCTCAGCAAACAGGCAGAATACGATTACTTAACCTGTGACCTAGACTCATTTACCTGCTGCGAATTTCCATCATCGAAAAGCTGATGGTAAATGTTAAAAGATAAGTCTAGGTACTATTAGTGACGCGCACGGGCAACTGAGAACCCATACTGAGATGGTCGGACATGCCTTTTATCGGTTTTTTAATAGATTTGCGTTTGAATTGCAGAAATGGTGTAAGGGAAAGGAAAATGTCCACAATGTGGCGCCGTGATGCGTCAATGATATGCACAATATACTTGTAATTTAATACAGTTCATTGACGACGCCGTACGTTGTAAATGGCGTATAACGTTCAATCTTGTCGCTAATCCGTCTTGAGGAGGACGTCCCTGGTGAGCCCACCATTTAATTTTGTGTCTTTTATTTATTTATTTAACTAGTGAACACACCGACGCGATGCCCTGTTGGTAACAAGGTTAAGTCTTCGTCCGGTTGCGGTGCATTATTACGAAGAATCAAAAGCTTGGGAATTAGAGGAGGTAATTTTGAAGTGCTTTCGGGCGTTAAACTTTATTGCGCAAAACAAAGGCGGGCTAAAAGGTATTTTAACCAGTTAGGTAACTACAGAATTAAGGTTTACAAAGGTAACTAGTGACATAAATTTTGCGAAAATTAGTATCCATACTGCATATAACAGGTTCTTTAATTATTGATTATACTTATTCATCAGTTTTCTTTTAACAATGATTTTTAATTTTACACCTTAACAAAGTCCCCCGCCGCTTCTGTTTGATGTTTGCGTGTATACTGTATGTTCGCGATAAACTCAAAAACTACAGATCGGATTTTCATGCGGTTTTCACCTATCAATAGAGTGATACTTGAGGAAGGGTTAATTAGGTGTAAAATTTGTTAAGGTTTTGTGTAACCCGTGCGAAGTCGGGGCGGTTTCCTAGTTACTTGACTGACTGTAATAAGCCATTTCAAGTGCAAATTTTAATTGTTTCAATTATTAAAGAATATTATAAGCAGGATTCCAACAATATTGTTGTCCAGTCCAGATTATTTACTTTTATCCGTCCCGATATCTTTTTAGAATCCAGTCAGCACATTTGACCCACTGTGCACAGATTTTCGTTTGAGCTAAAATTTTGAATAGAATACCTACGGTGCATTGTCACCGTAAAAATATAAATTTACTATACGGTGACAATGCAATTTTACGGCTCCTACTAAAAGTGGTTTGATCCATTTGATGGTAGATAACCACCGGTGGTAATCAGTGAAACTTGGTAATAAAAAACGCAACATCATTGTCTTTGGGTTTCTTGAGTACAGTCGGCATTCAATATATATTTGTATCAAAAATAAAATTGCTGAAAAGTTGATTTAATTTCGCGTTGTCACTGTCGACGTAGGATGAAAGACATTTTATACAGGGTGTCTCAGATTTACCGACGACGGAGTGTATAAATAACATACAAAGGTTACGCGAATGATCCGACGTCATTATTATTTTAATTAATTCGGTAATTTTCATAGGTGGTTGAACCTTTATTAAAAAGTCGATGCTCTTGGTGTGTCTGTTTACCAATTAATCCATTGTTTTTCGTTTGGGGTATTATTTTTTACGCACGAAGGCAGGCGTGGCTCACTCCGCGATTTCGTCGCTTTGCTACAGGTAGCTAAAAGTACATCCGTTCGACCCCAATTTTGGGGTTTGCCATAAGCCGCGCGTGGCGCTGTCGCCACCTAGCGGCCATATCTGTGCTGATCGTGACAGACGCGTTTTGTTAGAGAGTGAGTCTTCTGTACCTAGTACTATTATTTATTCTGTCACGAAGGTCATGATTTCATGAGCATATTTTGTAACTAGGTAAGATATTTTTGATAAAAACAGTTTAATTTTTAAAACTCTTTTTTAATAACCAAAACAGTACAATAGTAAAATAGTATTTTATACAAACGTAACGTAATAAAGAGCTTTTCAGACAATTTCATTAATACCAAAATCAACATTAATTAAAATAGCCATATGGCATATATTATGGCTCTTCATTCTAATCTTATTGAGATGTGATGAGGTGATGACTGATTTATACACCGTGTTTTTATTGAATTCCGTTAACTTCGGGGTATGGTTAAGTACGTTTAAGAGAACTAAATGGCATAGTTAATAAAAAAATTTTTTTGCTTAAAAAAAAAAGAATTAAGTTTAAAAAGTAATGAAATGTAGCATGTAGCGTTGTTGTAAGACGGGCATTACATTTAACTCAACCAAACAATTGAAATCTGTGACATATCAATGTCATTTCGGACATCGATCGACCGAGATTGTACTTAAGTTTAGTAGCAAATGTATGAACTCATTCTAAACACTAATCAGTATGTAAACCGGCCCTAAGGCAAGTGTACACGCTTGTAGACGCCTTATAGGAAAAAAATAAAATATGATTATCTCCGAAATGGAGTTAATTAGAATATCGGTGTCTTTGAGAAAGTTACTTGATTTAAGCTCAGGAATGCACCCTTGAAATTAACGGAAAACAAAAAAAAACACGGTGTATAATTAAAAGTATTAAATCATAATCCAATAGATCCCATTTGAATATACACTGCAAACGTGCTGCAATCACGGACTGCAGGAAGTTCACATTTATTATTATTATTTTATAATTATGCGGAAATGTCTTAAATTAATTAATGTCTGGCGGAAACTTAATACGGTATTCAACAGGCATTTACACACCTATAGATTACATCAACACGTAAAGATAGGTACCTACCTAAAGAAAATTTGTTCGCAGAGTATCTACTAGACTAGACTAACTAGAATATTTACTAACATTGTTTTATAAATAACTTTTAAGCGCTGGTGGCCTAGCGGTGAGAGCGTGCGACTTGCAATCTGGAGGTCGCGGGTTCAAACCCCGGCTCGTACCAATGAGTTTTTCGGAACTTATGTACGAAATATCATTTGATATTTACCAGTCGCTTTTCGGTGAAGGAAAACATCGTGAGGAAACCGGACTAGTCCCAATAAGGCCTAGTTTACCCTCTGGGTTGGAAGGTCAGATGGCAGTCGCTTTCGTAAAAACTAGTTGCCTACGTCAAATCATGGGATTAGTTGACAAGCGGACCCCAGGCTCTCATGAGCCGTGGCGAAATGCCGGGATAACGCGAGGAAGAAGAAGATTGTTTTATAACTTTTATAGCTAATAATAAGTGACGAAAAGAGTACCTAAAATAGTATTTTTATTGTTTGTATTAAAACGCCAGAAAATTACCTACATTAATAAACTCAATTCACACGATAATGGTTTCTCCTAATGTAGTAAAAAAAATCAGTTGCGGTTACACGCCAAACAGGAACTGATAAAAACATGAGTTTATGATGATAATTGTCAAAAAGTTAGGTGCTTACTTAGCATGTGTAAGACTAAACTACTAAGGGTCACTTGCACCATCCCACCCGGGGTTATCCGTTAAAACGCTAATCCAGTGTCAAATTGTACTGGTAACCATGGTATATAACATCAGATTTAACCGGTTAGCTCCGGGTTAGTGGGATGGTGCAAGTGGTGCTAAAGGCCTCATCTTGTAACAAATCGCATGCCATTTTTAACCGATTCCAAATCTCAAAAGGAGAAGGTTATTGATACCTACATTGTTGGCTACGAATTAAATTGGTTCAAAAAAGTCGCAATGTATCAAACATCCCAACATTTTTAGGGTTCCGTACCCAAAGGGTAAAACGGGACCCTATTACTAAGACTTCGCTGTCCGTCCGTCCGTCTGTCACCAGGCTGTATCTCACGAACCGTGATAGCTAGACAGTTGAAATTTTCACAGATGATGTATTTCTGTTGCCGCTATAACAACAAATACTAAAAACAGAATAAAATAAAGATTTAAATGGGGCTCCCATACAACAAACGTGATTTTTTACCAAAGTTAAGCAACGTCGGGCGGGGTCAGTACTTGGATGGGTGACCGTTCATTTTTGCTTTTTTTTTGTTTTTTTTTGCATTATGGTACGGAACCCTTCGTGCGCGAGTCCGACTCGCACTTGCCCGGTTCTTTTGCAAAGTCTGCAGATACCTTAATAAGCGGCGATTGTGTGGTCTTACCTCAATCACAACAAAAACTTGCTTAATATTTCAGGGATCAGCAAAATGGGGACCCTTATAAACAACATCACGCAGTTCTACCACTACGTCAACGAGGATCTTGCTGGTAAGTTTTAAATTTTCAATGCTATTAGTGTTGGTAATAAAAAAGACTTGTTTACCTAGTCATTAAGTGCAAGTTACAGTTATTTTGCGAGTAAACTTGTTAGTTTTGAGTCTTCTCGTCTTCTGTAGGGACACGAAGCACAACAGCGACGATTTTTTCACTCTTATTTATTTAATAAAACCACCTAATTTAGTGACGGCCATTCATTATAGGGTGTAGGCTTTGGAAGTTTTATTTTCATCAAAATATTTGCAAAAGGAATCACGAACTATTACGAAAACTCGGAAGTCCTTTAAGCCATAAGCACACAATCTTGTAAAAAGTAAAAGCAAGGACAATCCTATTCCTATCTAAAAGCTTTAAATCTTGGTTGCAAAGGAGCGTTTTCAGCCGCCGCACAGATGTTATAGGACTTATAGGTAGTCCATAATTGTTTTCCATCGTATTTTCGTAATGTCATGCTGGTTCAGCCAATGTCAGTACTTTTCGTACCGAGATTTAATGAAATAGCAAGACACGTTCGTAAGTTTCCGTGAAAATACCAAAGTGCATAATTATTCACTATTACATTTGTAACGAAAAAATGCTTGCGATGTGATAGAAATATTAAAGCAAAGTTTATAAAAAATAATTTTCTATAAATAATGTCATCGGTTGAAGTTCAGACACTAATCCAGATTATCAGAGGGCCTACCGCGTGGTACGTTCGGCGTGTTGCCTTCCTGTCACACTTGTAAATTAGTACGTAAGTGTGACAGGGAGGCAACACGTCGAACGTGGTTCGCGGTAGGCCCACAGGTACTTTTACGTTGCCGTTAATGAATAGAATGAATATAAAGTCACTGCATAATCGATAGAAGTCACGGGTCCGGAGGTCACGCATTATGCTCAATGTAAGCATGGCAGGGGAATTCTTGCATATTTTGAATATAATACTTATAACTTTGTATGCGGAAAATACTTTGTTGTAAGTATACCTATTTAGTTAAAGTACCTAGTAACAATGGAGCCGCCATTAACAGGCGTTCCCCTCTGTCGAAAATAGGCGGCCAATGGTCAACCACATGTCAACCATATGTATGGACTGACGTTTATCTGACATGACGTACCTATACATTTGATGTGCCCCTCCCCAGCAAAAAACGGCAGACTATTTTGTACCGAAAATTTTAGACATGGCGTCTCCGTTGGTTATATCCTCTAAGTACCTAGTCTACAAATAGGAAATATAATGAGTATGAATAAAAAAAAGTAAAAGAAAAGAAAGAGGTCAATATCGAATTCGCGCAAAACATAGATATTTCGCCAACTAATTTTTCAAGTGTCTGTGCTTTACTATTTATTTAGGTCTTTTTGGAATAACAAAAGTATAGTTTTACAATAAGTCAGTGCAAATGAAGTGTAGCGCAAAGTATTGACTGTAGTAAACTGATAAGCAAAAAAAAAAATGCTTTCAAGTTTGATAGCCCAACTAGATGGCGCTATATTTTGTAATAAATGGATTCTCAAACGTCAACTTTTTACAACTAGAGTTATAGCGTAATGTACGGGAACGTAAACTATACCTATAGGTATCAGTCGTATTTCGTAGGCAGGTTAACGGTATACCTTAGCGTAGACGCCTTGACGGTAAACAGAGGCGACCTTTACCACTGCGAGGTAGGGTGGCAGATCTTTGAGAGACCCCTGTCTTTTCAACAATGAGAAAAATAATACCGAGTTTCTTCGCGAGGTGGTGGTCTAGGGGCGGTGCCCTAGGCCGGCCGCAGTAGTAAGGCTCTACCTGTATTGCTTCTTTCAGATCCCCGGACAAACAAGTTCTTCCTCGTATCCAGTCCGTTTCCCATCATGATCATCATGTACCTGTACCACCAGTTCGTGCGAAAGTGGGGCCCCGCCATGATGGAAAACCGGCCAGCATTCGAGCTCAAGAAACTTATCACCCTGTATAATATTATACAAATTTATCTGTCCGGGTACATTTCTATACGTGTAAGAATATAAATAACTAATATTGTAGCAGAGATCACTGATATCCATTGGTACGATCCTTACATTCCTCTTTCGCTTGCTTTCTCATTTCTCTTTAGGTTTAGAGTCTGGCTACTGAAATTTTACCTAAAGATTTGGCGGGAAATTCAAAAAATCTTGGACTGGTCACACTTTGTGTAGTAGGAATTATAGTTTTGATACTAGACAATATTTTTGATATTATGTGCTCAAGTAAGGTACCTAATGAAATAAGTTAAATAAACGTTTACGTGCACTCAAAGTCAGCTCACATAATTTCTACCACAATTTAAAGTACAGTCAACGACAAACACATATGTTTACGTTCAAATATTAATATTTTATAGATATTTTTCAGAACTTTTAGTTTATCCGTTTCTTTATACACTTGTCCTATTTATGAGATTCAGGCATTAATAAATTCACTTACTTAATCAAAGTAATAGGCAAATGTTAGAACTAGTACTTAAAGTATCAAAATATTTATAGAGCACCAACCTCCAAATTTGTTTACGTTTGGTTAGGAGTTGTAAACATTGCAGTTTTTCGTTATACAACGCTACACATCGACTTCGCACACTGTCGTAATTATTTACGAGCTTAAATAATAGTTGCCGAACCACGCTCAGTATAGAAATTATTAATTTTATTTAAAATAAACCCCTTATAAACCGCAAACAATTTGAATGAATGACATCAATTGACAACTGACTTTTAGCTTTTTTTTAAATCATAGACAATTGGTGATACAACAACGAAATATCTGTCAACAATTTTTGGCTAGCCAGACTCTAGTAACAAGTATAACTTAGTTATTTCTATTTTAGTCAGTCCTCTGTAAAGGCCTCTACACATTATCATTGGCCACAGCATCTTGACAGATGATTGTTGCAGTGACAGTTTATTAAGAAGAGGTCTGTGCGTCGTCGGAGATCGGAGGTGCGGCACACTTTTTCCTATGGCTTTAAAGTCCAATCGCAGCACCCACACAAACTATTGAGAAATATATTTTTTTACAACTAACTACTTATCCACAGTGTCTGTTTATCCTGTACCTGCCGGGGCACTACAGCGTCTGGTGCCAGAAGATGATAACGGACGAGTCACCTCTTGAGAAGATCGTCATCCACCACGTCTACATGTACTACGTCATCAAAGTTATAGATCTACTCGACACGGTATGTTACACTCTTCATTCTGTACCTGCCGGGGCACTACAGCGTCTACTACTATTAATACCTCTGGATTTCGTGTCACAAATTTGACAGCTATAGTAGATGCTGCTGAATTGGCAGATAAATAGTAAAGGAAGTGATTGTTTCGATCAATGTCAATAGTCTAACGCCTTGGTGAGATCAGATTCTTCCGATTCAAAATGAAGGCAAAAAAAAACTATATACGCACTAGCTCTCCGAGCACTAGCTAGTAAATCAATTGACACGTGGTAAACTCGAAAAACGAAAATCAAAACTTTTAACTCTAATGTTGTTTCTCAGGTATTCTTCATACTGCGGAAAAAGTTCTCACAAGTGTCGTTCCTGCACGTGTACCACCACCTGGGCATGTGCCTACTGGGGTTCGTCGGCAACAAATATGTGCCAGGTATGTCGGCGCTGTGCTCATTTCTGGCTTGAGACTCTAAATTAGCCTTTTGGACGCCAATGACCGATATATCCGCACACCAAACTCTGATTAATCGGTCACAAACCACAGAGCAACATAGACCTACGTGCATATGCATAAAGTTCAATTTCAGTTTTGACAATTCGATGAGTTGGCGTCCGCGTGACAGCTTTTGTGTTTGACATGGCGGCGAAAAGGTTAAATGCGTGTATCGGGCTTCCTTTCAGCTGTTAGATATTTCTTATAAGCCCACAGGGACCCTAACCAGCATTGTGTTCAAAGACCGTTGTCTCTTTAGTGGTCCGGTCATGAGTTTTGGCTTTATATTCAACTCTTCTTCTTCCTCGCGTTATCCCGGCATTTCGCCACGGCTCATGAGAGCCTGGGGTCCGCTTGACAACTAATCCCATGATTTAACGTAGGCACTAGTTTTTATGAAAGCGACTGCCATCTGACCTTCCAACCCAGAGGTCCGGTTTCCTCACGATGTTTTCCTTCACCGAAAAGGGACTGGTAAATATCAAATGATATTTCGTACATAAGTTCCGAAAAACTCATTGGTACGAGCCGGGGTTTGAACCCGTGACCTCCAGATTGCAAGTCGCACGCTCTCACCGGGACACCAGCGCTTCTTTATATTCAACTCTATGTAAATGTAGAATTGTGGTACACTTCAAATTTGCGCTGATCATTGACGCCAATCTACTGCTTCTTACTTTTGGGTATATAATTTATTGGAATAGGAAAACCTGTGCATTAGGGGCCAAATAATGATATCTTTGTGCATTTGCAGGTGGTCACGGCGTGATGCTAGGTTTCATCAACTCCGTGGTGCACACGGTCATGTACACGTATTATCTGATCTCGGTGGTCCGGCCGCAGTGGGTGCGCCGATGGTGGAAAAAGTACATCACTCAGCTGCAAATAGTAAGTTACACCACGGTACTAACTCCTTACTTTAATGCCTCTCTTTCTTCTCATTTACTTAGCTGTCCGTTTTGCCAACAAACTTACTATACCTACTAATTTATACTAGACTTAGACCAAGAAAAGTCTGCAACTGTTATTTTAGACTTCAAACTTCTATGAAATTATGACGTAGGTATAACACTTGCACTGGGTATGCTATCAAAATCGTTGCAGACTCTACAGAGGCGTGTATGTAATCGTATACATACGTACATAATACAGTAAGGGCTGATTTAGACGGCGTGCGACTTGTATGCGATTTTAGTTACATTGCAGACTATTGGTTACATCCAATTCAGCCGACCAATCAAATACCGCAATGTAATGAAACTCGCATGCGAGTTCTCGCACCATGTAAATGGGCCTTAATTAGGTTGTCATGCGCTAACCTTAGAGAATATAACCAACGGAGACGCCATGTCTAAAATTTTCGGTACAAAATAGTCTGCCGTTTTTTGCGGGGGAGTGGCACATCAAATGTATAGGTACGTCATGTCAGATAAACGTCAGTCCATACATATGGTTGACCATTGGCCGCCTATTTTCGACAAAGGGGAACGCCTGTTAATGGCGGCTCCACGAGGCGCTAACGCATGGCACCATAAAACACCACCCATTTTCTTGGCATAGTACAAACAGCAACACTCGTAACTGTCCATCAGTGGACCTTATGCCCTTTGTAATAAGGTTTACGAACTGTCAGTTAACTGTGTAGGCGATGGTACGATTTATCGATCAAACTAAAGACAATTGGATTTCAACTTTATCATTCCGATATAAGGTTCTAATTAAATTAGACTTTCGCAAAATATTACTCGTCTACACGAAACACCAAAACTAGCGGACTTTAACTGTATTATGTTGTGTACATTAAATAAATATAAATATTATAGGAAATTATTACACAAATTGACTAGTCCCACAGTAAGCTCAATAAGGTGTTGTGGGTACTTAGACATATATATACATAGATATTTATAAATACTTAAATACTAACAAAAAACCCTTGACTCTGGAACAAATATCTGTCACACAAATAAATGCCCTTTCCGGGATTCGAACCCAGGACTACCGGCTTCACAGGCAGGGTCAGTACCCACTAGGCCAGACCGGACGTCAAAATTATTATTTTAAACAATGGGGTTGGCCGGTGGAAGTTTTTAGCAGATGGTGCCATCATAGCTTGCCCCGTCAATCCCTAGAATTATGTAATTTTTTTGTTTTTTTAATACCCTGGATGCCAGCCCTTTAAGCCAAATCTCATAGAAAAAGGGGCAAGCTATGATGGCGCCATCTATGCAAACCTTTGACAGTTGCCAACCCCATTATTTCCTCGTTTCAGCTGCAGTTCGCTCTCCTGATCTTCCACTTCGGGCACGTGCTGTTCGAGCCATCGTGCGAGTACCCCAAGTGGGTCTCCCTAGTGTTCCTCCCACACAACATCTTCATACTCTTCCTGTTTCTAGATTTCTACTTCAAGGAGTACGTTTACAAGAAGAATAAGACTAGCAATAAGACTTCGTAGGTAATAAATTATTTATTTATACGGGTTCGTTTGATTTCATGAGGTTAATAGCCTTTAAAGTTAAGTTTAAAGTAACATTTGTGTATTTCCATTTTAACAACAGAAATATGTCAATGTTTTTGTATGTATGGATATTTCTTTAACACGATTCAGTTCAAACGGAACGGAAGTAACGGAATTTATAGATATCACACCGTATGTAGACCCCACAGACTTAACTTCAGAACTTTCAACTTCATCTACACGTTGTAACATGAGTAAACCGAATAATTTTAACAGCGTATTCCTGATCATATTTAGACACAAAAATGTCCTATAAACTTTTTTAAAAAACGATAATAAAAAAAAAAAATGAAAATAAACAAGTTTTTGTTGTTACATAATGTAAAAGGCCTCTTTGATGGTAATGTTGCTGCTATGGGACGTAAGCTACTGTTACACATGCTCTAAAATAGCATGCTAAAAAGCGTGCTATTGAGTATGCTCAATACGAGCATGCTTATGAGCAGTTTACATTTGCTAGCAATAGGCATGCTAGTTTTAAGTATGCTCAAAGCAAACACTTCATTTACACATGCCATTTTATAGCGTGCTCTCTCGCTCTCTGTCAGTTCAAATAACGCCATGGACAGTCAAAAAGCTATCCGTAATAAGATCATCCTTTTGCTGGCGATGCAATGCATCCAGAAAAAACAGCTCAGCAAAAAAAGAAAAGAAAGAGAAAGATTTGGGTCCGTGATTGGATATCTAGAAGACAGGACTTTGGAGCAAGTGCTCAATTGCTTACAGAAATGCAAGTAGAAGATGCTGCGGATTATAAAAATTATTTGCGGATGCTACCGCATCAATTTGACTTTTTACTCTCTCAAGTTGAAAACGCTATAACAGAAACAAGATACTAGCTTGCTCAATAAGCAAACCTGTTCACACGCGCTAAAAGCACGCCCCCCCCCCACCCGCGCTGCAGGTAGCATGACCAAAAATCGCACGACCGTTAATTTTTGAGCAAACTCAAAACGAGCATGCTCATTCTTAGCAATGTTTCGACACACAAATTGCTCAATAGTGGCATGCTTTCGTGCTAGAAATCAGCATGTGTAACAGTAGCTATAAGCTACTGTTACACATGCTCTAAAATAGCATGCTAAAAAGCGTGCTATTGAGTATGCTCAATACGAGCATGCTTATGAGCAGTTTACATTTGCTAGCAATAGGCATGCTAGTTTTAAGTATGCTCTTGAATAAGCATGCTCAAAGCAAACACTTCATTTACACATGCCATTTTATAGCGTGCTCTCTCGCTCTCTGTCAGTTCAAATAACGCCATGGACAATCAAAAAGCTATCCGTAATAAGATCATCCTTTTGCTGGCGATGCAATGCATCCAGAAGCTTATATCAGCTCCACAAAAAAGAAAAGAAAGAGAAAGATTTGGGTCCGTGATTGGATATCTAGAAGACAGCACTTTGGAGCAAGTGCTCATTGCTTACAGAAATGCGAGAAGATGATGCGGATTATAAAAATTATTTGCGGATGCTACCGCATCAATTTGAATTTCTCTCAAGTTGAAAACGCTATACAGAAACAAGATACTAGCATGCTCAATAAGCAAACCTGTTCAGACGCGCTAAAAGCACGCCCCCCTACACCCGCGCTGCATGTAGCATGCCCAAAAATCGCACGACCGTTGATTTTTGAGCAAACTCAAAATGAGCATGCTCATTATTAGCAATATTTCGACACACATGCTACTAAGTAGCAATTGCTCAATAGTGGCATGCTTTCGTGCTAGAAATCAGCATGTGTAACAGTAGCTGTAGTCTAAATATCCTTATTGATAGATGTCAAAAAGTGACAAGTAACTCTTTGCAAAAAGGTTTTACGAAAAAAAAATGTAAAAATCAATTTTAAGTAACAAGTTTACCAATAACATTTATTTTTTTTATGTACAAATACTTTCAAAAAATTTAAAAAAACAAAACAAAAAATTTTCTTTTTTGTCGAAATTGACCTAAACGCATATTACATTTTTTCCTTCTTTTGTCCTCAGAAATGCGTGGTTAAAATTATTCGGTTTCCTCATGTTACACCGTGTATACCTATTTATCAATACGTAATTGTAATGATTCATTTCATTTAAAAATCGTCTTTTCTTATGTAAATAATTGACAAGTAGTAAAGCCTAATCATTAAACATTCGTACCGGACCGGACCAGGGCTATAACCGCGAAAATCGATCTAATTACGCCTTTATTGGAGTAAAAGGGAAAGATCCCCGCAATTTGCGAATTTCGGTTTCCGCGGTAGCCGCTCAGGACGGCTACCACCAGTTTTGACATTGACAGATACGCTCGCGTCTACGTAAATTACTTTCTATACATCTCGCTTGCACTAATATGCGAGTATGAGCGAGATGCATAGAAAGTAAGTTACTTAGACGCGAGCGTATCTGTCAATCTCAAAACTGGTGGTAGGGGTTCAGATTAACCATTTCGAGATTGTCGAGACTCCTATGTCTCCTATTAGGCAATGCAGTTTACCTTTTTTTTGTAGATCGTACAATTTTTGTACAATGTTCAATTTCCATTCTATGGAACATTTTCTTTTGTGCGCGTTTGAAGCTCTTAGCCGGTGTGGCAGTGAATTCAGTAAGGTGAAAAATTGAAAAAGAATTTTCTTTTAATTCATATATTTTGACAAACAAAGCCAGCATAAAACACTGATAACACAACGACTTACAATAAACGCCTAATCAATGGCGACAATTATTAGGTATGATATCGTAAAAACAAAAACTTTGCAAACTTAAATTCATAAGGAAATTAAAAACCAGTGGATACAAGACACTCAAGCATGTGCAAAAATATTATATTCTTAAATACATCGTAACAGGCTATGGTTTTCTATAGCATAAGGTACCTTATGGCAACTGAATAAGATACTTTTTGATTTGGAATGTCACATAAGATATCTTCACAAGTTCAAAGCAAGTAATACTTTTTCAGATGTGCCTGTAGGCTGTATAAGAAAGTGAAGCTATATTATAGGGTAACTACCATTCTAATGTCAGCTCCCCGTCAACAATTAGCTCTTTCATACATATTAGAATGCAACAGTAGCAACTTCCCTACAAAAATAGTGGGTATATTGACTGTAAAGGGCAATTCATTCAGTAGTTTAACCTAAAAACAAAGAAGACAAAACCATTTCCTGAAAATTGACTTTAATAAGAGCTCCGCGAACAGTTTGTGCGCAGCCCTAAAATAGTACGTACCTTAATCTCTCCCCTTTGAACTAAGCATGAGTCAGCAATCTATCTTCAGGTACAAGCAGCAGAGATAACTTACCCCCTGCACATAAACTTGTTTGTAGGAGGCCCAGTTATCTCTGCAGCATACTGTACGTTCTACATTCTATCCATCAGTCCAGTTACAATACTCTATACCTTATCTACTTTATCATAGAACAATAATACTACCATCTTCCGTTAGGTTGGTAGGGATTTCACCTGTCCAATTTTTTGGTCCAATGTGCATTGCGTCTCACACTCTCACTAAGCAATATGTGAGACGCGATACACAATGGACAAATAAATTGCACAGATGGAATACCACCCTTAACCACAATACCACTTCCCTTGTCAGTATTCCTAATCACTTGTTTTTTACCTCCATCATTAAATTGAAATCTTTACAAATATTTCGACAAATACATATTACAAGTGACGTTTATACAGCTGTATTAATAGTGATGTAACTTTAGATTAGTTATAGTCATACATGAATACATTATACATTTGATGATTGTATGAATACATTTGGATTGATTTTACAATTTGAAGTGATCAAAGTTAACATCTTTTTATTGATTACAATGATTACAGTAATTATTTACACAAGTTAACCCTTTATGGGACCAGACAATTACGTCTAAGTATTATCTCTATTACATTTAGAAATATAGAAATTCATAATGAGATTACCAATTACTTTCCGAATAAGTATATACTCGTACACTTGATTTAGTTATGTTATGAAACTTATGAAGGTATTATTATTCGCAATGTTTTCATTATTATCGTGAATAGGTAAACATGTCAATATGAAACCTACAGCGAATAACAATTGTACAATAATACCACTACCTGCCAAAAAGCACAGTCAGCATCAGAAGTTGCTACATCGGCTAATGTAAATAAATATCTGCACAGGCATTTACTCCCTAAGCAAAAACTCGTAATATGTGTTGAGGTAATTTTAAAATGCCCACTAAGAAATTTCTCTTGCTAACTGTACCTATACATACATTAACTTCTTTACAAATGGTATTATTTTCACATTCCTATCCTTACCATTCGAATTATACTACAATCCAGTCCATCTCACCTTAAAGTTTAAGGGTCACCCCTAGCGTCTCCCGAGCGTCGCGTCTAGTCAACTCATGGCAGCTGCACGACGCAACGTGGGCGCAACAGCGCAGCGACGCCATTTTCCATAACGCTCACTAAAGTCTATTCCAATAGAACTTGCTAACTATGTAAACAAACAACGTAATTTTGTTTTATCACTGTTTCTCTTTGAATTTTCACACCACCTCAACAAATACCATCGAAACCATACACATAATGAGGGGTGCGTGGTCAAACCCGATAAGTCGAGTAAAAGGGTTTTTGAAATTAGAACTGTATGTGACATGCGTGGAATTCTCATTTGAATGATTAAATATTTGGATTTATCGGGTTTGACCTCCAAACCCTCGAATTATACAGTATTGAAACGGTCCGTTCCGTAAAATACATAAATATGTAACTGTATCTTGGATTTGGTTAGTAGGACCTGATGGAATGGCGGTTTTGTTTCCTTTAAATTCTACAATTGTCTATGTGTTGTTGTCTAACACTAACCATGTGTTGTGACTAAAGTTTGTAATATAAACCCGCAACACACTACCCAACCCACGCTCTGTACCTACCGCCGCGGTTATAAAATACATCAATACATCATTCTTAAGTACTAATTTGTCTTCTGATCGTGATTAAACAAATTAAAAATAAGTAACTACTTGTTTTTTTACTTTTGGTATTTTATTATTCGATATGGTTTGACATTAGTAAAGTAGTAAGTAGGAGTCTTGCCCATCACTAGTAAATTGATCATTCAGAGACAATTTCAATATGGGGGTTTGTTTACATAGTTAGCAAGTTCTTTGGAATAGACTTTAGGCGCCGACGCTCAAAAGACGCTAGTATGGGGTGGCCTTAAGTTAACAAGTATTCACTATACAATTATCTTGTCAAAATATTATAGAGATGTACATTAGTAATATTTTTACCCAATGAGCTGCCTGTATAGTATAAACAGATTTACATTATAATATGTTATAGTAGTTAGTTACGCCAATAACCATGTGAGCTTCCTACAGTTTGAGCGTGCACCCTAGCGCTTTGCTGCTAACTAGTGATCGAAAAACTTAAATTTTACATTTTACATTGTAAATTTTACACTTCGCGCCAATGCCAATGTGTAGGGAGCTCATGTGCTGTTTGCTATTCCCCCTCTGCCATTCACCCTACTTATACCTATATACATTGAAATTTCTAAACTAGATTAATCGCTGGAATCGCTCGTATCCTCCGGCGTCCTAATATGCATCAATGAGAAGTTCCCGAAGCTGAACGTCCTATTCCTATTCGGTCTCCTAGACCTGTACCTGAACCTGTGTCATTTGTCTCCGTCCACCTGCTTCCTGAACTGCATCGCGTCTCCATACGCCTTCTTCACCGCCTTCCTATCAGCCGGTTTCCTAGATTCAACCAACTTAGCCTGATCTATACTTTTTTCAACCCCTAGAAGTTCTAACTTGTTAGGCGGCAGCCATTGCCATGTGCGTTTCACGTCGAAAAACAGTACTAGGTAGAGGACTGGCTCGTGGGAATGGTTCTTCTTGAGATTGAGCACGTCTTGCGGCGGTACTGGCAACGGGACGCCGTTGTAGATGAAGCCTTTCGGGATTTTTGGGTCGATTATTAAAGCTGGGTACCAGGGGTAGCCTCTGTGGAGGAAAGAATAAGAGCTAATTTCCAATAAACCATAAAAATATTTAAATAAAAAAGAATAAAACTAGATGAGTTTAAGAGCAATATAAAGAGTTACATTTTGTATAGAAATCCTTTGTATTGCTCTTGCGCAAGTTTTGAATGAATGAAATACTTACGGATGATGAATTTGATGAAACTTTTACACAACCGTAACGAAAACGTATATAAAGCAGAATTACAACGAAAATGGAGCGAATGCGCGCTATATTCAATTTATAAACACGTATTTTAAGACCTAATCTTGGAATACAAATTTTGGATCCATTAAAGTTGTTATAAAAAGTTTGTTTTTAAGAACACGTAAATTAGATAAAACGTTGTCAGTTAATTAATTTTGTTGACTAGATTAACCTAAGCCGGCCGCCTTCCTCCCAAAACTTTAACTAGTGATGCGTAACGAAAATCTTATCGATTAAGTAGGTATTAGTAAATCGCATCGAACTCGCGTATGTCTAAAGGATGTTGTTTTAAATAACCAGCAATATTTTGCGACGTGAATCTGAATATATATGTCCAACTGAACAACTTTTACTGCGGGACCGACCCCGAACTCGCAAAAAAAATGGCTCTCATAGAATACATCAACATCTTAACACCAACTTGCATATTTGGGAATAAAATATGAAACAGTCACTGTAGAGCTCATGGTACAGATCGTTTTCACGAAAGCTGGTACGAATGGAATGAACGAAACTTTCATTATCGGGAAACAATATAAATTTTTAGGGATTTTGGGACTTAAGTCGGGAAAAAAATACCTTCAAATTAAAGTAATTGTATTAAAAACAACGATATTTTACATTATTGGCACTACGTCAGCTCGCTCGCTCGACGACAGTTCGGAGCTTGAATTTATTGTTTTATAACGTGAAGCTGTTTTTCGGGACAGTTTTCACTTTGTCGGGAATCGGGAACACATGCCAAAAATCGGGAGAATCCCGCCAAATCCTGACCATCTGGCAACCCTAATCTATATTTATATCTATGTATATAAAGCCGCCATTTTATTTCTTAATGTGATACACACTTACACACATATATATTTTCATTCAGTCATTCGTTCTATTCGTGCCAGCTCTTGTAAAATTGAGCTGTACCTACCTGCACTTGGCCCAAACGAGCTGCAGCGGTTCGAGGAGCACGTCGGGCTGCAGCGAGCTCTTCACGGGCGTCTTGGACGTGGACGAGCGCGTGCCGCGGCCCTGCGATTACGTGATCATTATGAAATTAAGTTCTTTCATAAGTATATATTTACTAACTACTAATAGCGTTATTCATAAACAGATCAGTTTTCCTAGGATAGCGGTGCCGTCATATAGCGGCCGATTCTATACTAAATAATACGGCTAAATATAGATGTGGTAATATTTGTATGGAGACGGCCGCTATATGACGGCACCGCTATCCTAGGAAACTAGAGCATTACTGGCCTGAATTAGCTGTGAATCGTTTGTCTTTATCTGCCATTTTGACTTATGTATTTGTAAGAAAGGGATAAAACATAACTATAGTCTGTATCTTTAGGTATTTAAAAAAGAGTAAACAAAATCTACCCTCAAATGGCTTCCTAAGCCAGTTGAAGGTAGATGAAAACATTACGTGATCAAATAATGTAGTTTAAAGTCAGGTCTTTCAGTGACAGATCCAGGTGGTTTTGTATATGGTTGGTTAATCAATAAACGTTATAACCACCCGAAAATGTACAAATTATTTGTTTACTTTTATTTACAATTTTACTACTTACTTTTTTACTTTTGGTTTTTATTGTGCACAGTTACGTTAGTCAGTCATTTGTTCGGGGTGCAACCCGCACTTATTTTATTGCGTGTGTGTGTGTTGATAAGCGTATTTACCGGTCATGTGACCACTAGCGTTGGTGTCATGTTTATTTCCTGAACCGAATCCGTTTCCATGACCACAATATATTTCCATATCATATTATTAGTTTCAAGGGAGTTCCCTCTGCCAACAAAATGTCCTGCAGTTTGGCAGAAGAAAAAACTGTACAAATAGGGTTTATTTCGCCTGTTTTTTGAAGTGAAAACTTTTTGAGGTGGGGTAAAAATGATAAACTCGAGCGTAACGCGTAACGCTGACGTCATGTGTAACGGAGAATGTTATTCACCAAATAACTTTAGTCATAACGTATCATAATCAGGTCAATTATTTTAAACTGGACTTTTATATTAAGCAATAAAGCTCAATGTTCTAATCTTGTACGGGATGAAATAAGAGGATCTCACAGTATACATTCTAACTTTATATCACTCCAATATAATTCAATAAAGTCTAATCTTGATGGAGTCGCTAATAAAAGTGAACTCTAGTACTGGTGAATAAAACTCAAAATATCATGACCAAATATATTTAGATGCGAGGTCTGCAACGTAACTTTACAATTTCTATTCGAATTTTAAACAATTAACGCTACAATTTTTTTTTTACCTTAATCGGTGTGGTGGGCGAGTCTTGGTCGGAGCGGCTCTGGTCGGACTGCGAGGTGCGCCGCCGCCGGTCGCGTCGGTCCGCGCCGCTGCCTTCCAATGTCGAGTCCATCGTGTCGTTGTAGCTCGACCTGGGAAACAGATTCATTTATAATACCACTCAAATCCATCAGTGTATTTTTTAGGGTTCCGTACCCAAAGGGTAAAACGGGACCCTATTCAAATCAAATCAAAATCAAAAATGTCTTTGACTTCGCTGTCCGTCCGTCCGTCCGTCTGTCTGTCACCAGGCTGTATCTCACGAACCGTGATAGCTAGACAGTTGAAATTTTCACAGATGATGTATTTCTGTTGCCGCTATAACAAAAAATACTAAAAACAGAATAAAATAAAAATTTAAATGGGGCTCCCATACAACAAACGTGATTTTTGACCAAAGTTAAGCAACGTCGGGCGTGGTCAGTACTTGGATGGGTGACCGTTTTTTTTTTGCATTTTTTTTTTGCATTATGGTACGGAACCCTTCGTGCGCGAGTCCGACTCGCACTTGCCCGGTTTTTAAAGATCCAACTACCTGTAGCGTCACTAAGGGCCATCCGACACCAGCGTCTCCTGAGCGTCGGCATCTAATCAACTCTATCCTCCTAAGGCCCAAGGTCCCACATAACTATAAGCACTTCTTAAGTTCGATTAAATTTAAACCATATTCAATTGGAACAGAGTTGCATTTCTTTTGTTTCGCAAAATATTTAAACAAATCACAATTCCCTGCACTATAATAGCAGAGATATATATAACTCCGTATAAGATAAATAAAGTCTAAGAAAAAAACGTGCCTCGGACGGCCAAGGAAAAGTTGTTCTCGAATAGATGGCGCCATTACCTTTTTACTATTCTCGGCTAGATGGCGTTAACGACACCGTTTGGTATTCAACAATTTTAACACATATCAGTGAAAGAACATGGGTCAGTAGGGAACAATAAAAATTAAGAATCATTTATCCGTAAACATATTTTGATTATTTTATACATTTTCAATTTTATTTTAAGTTTTAATCGTGTGTCGATAGATGGCAGTAAATGTACCGTGACTACAAAATTGACAATGACAGATACTATCTATTCTTTTTGACTATAGGTTCAAACTTTAGTGCGATATTTTTGGTTTTTTATTTATATGGCTGCGTAGTAGGCTATAGTTGCTGCATGGCGAAACGTTGACGTAACTGCGCTTGTACTCACCCGTCGCTGGAGCTGGCGGAGCGCGAGCGGTCGGAGGCGTAGTGCGTGCAGGACGAGCACGACCACACGGAGCTGTTCGACGACGACCTGGCAACTGTGGGAGCCACTGGTGTACACGTCCATAGAGGGCGCTTGTACTCACCCGTCGCTGGAGCTGGCGGAGCGCGAGCGGTCGGAGGCGTAGTGCGTGCAGGACGAGCACGACCACACGGAGCTGTTCGACGACGACCTGGCAACTGTGGGAGCCACTGGTGTACACGTCCATAGAGGGCGCTTGTACTCACCCGTCGCTGGAGCTGGCGGAGCGCGAGCGGTCGGAGGCGTAGTGCGTGCAGGACGAGCACGACCACACGGAGCTGTTCGACGACGACCTGGCAACTGTGGGAGCCACTGGTGTACACGTCCATAGAGGGCGCTTGTACTCACCCGTCGCTGGAGCTGGCGGAGCGCGAGCGGTCGGAGGCGTAGTGCGTGCAGGACGAGCACGACCACACGGAGCTGTTCGACGACGACCTGGCAACTGTGGGAGCCACTGGTGTACACGTCCATAGAGGGCGCTTGTACTCACCCGTCGCTGGAGCTGGCGGAGCGCGAGCGGTCGGAGGCGTAGTGCGTGCAGGACGAGCACGTCCACACGGAGCTGTTCGACGACGACCTGGCAACTGTGGGAGCCACTGGTGTACACGTCCATAGAGGGCGCTTGTACTCACCCGTCGCTGGAGCTGGCAGAGCGCGAGCGGTCGGAGGCGTAGTGCGTGCAGGACGAGCACGACCACACGGAGCTGTTCGACGAAGACCTGGCAACTGTGGGAGCCACTGGTGTACACGTCCATAGAGGGCGCTTGTACTCACCCGTCGCTGGAGCTGGCGGAGCGCGAGCGTTCGGAGGCGTAGTGCGTGCAGGACGAGCACGACCACACGGAGCTGTTCGACGACGACCTGGCAACTGTGGGAGCCACTGGTGTACACGTCCATAGAGGGCGCTTGTACTCACCCGTCGCTGGAGCTGGCGGAGCGCGAGCGGTCGGAGGCGTAGTGCGTGCAGGACGAGCACGACCACACGGAGCTGTTCGACGACGACCTGGGAACAATTTTTTATTTATTATAAATGGGCTTTGGAACGTTTTGGTGCGTTCCAAAACAGGCATTGAGGATGTGGGCATGAAGGCCGCAAAGCTGAAATGGGACTGGGCAGGGCACATCTGCCGAATGCATCCCAGAACGCTGGGCCAAAGTATCCACAGGATGGATCTCGGGGCAGAGGAAGACCCAAACGGAGATGGCGGGATAATCTAGATACATTCTGTGTGGAGTGGCGGGATTGTGCATTAGACTGAGACAAGTGGCGGAAAAGAGGGGAGACCTTTTCCCAACAGTGGGACACTTTGGGCTTACTCATGGCCACAGACTAGCCGAGGCGTAGACGTGGCCTACGATGGAGCTCGCCCAGAAGGTGCTTGTTCACTCTTGATTTGAAGGTTCCCGGGTTACAATGACTCATTACAGATTTCATTAAACTCGTAGCCAGAGTTGGGCAATTATTCGAATAATTTTTCATCTAAATAATTATTCGAATAAACAATCATTCAAATAATACATGAATTACAGATGTAGTACATAATTGTTTTCCATCGTATTTTCTCGGAACGTTCAGTATTTGAACGTTTCCGAGAACGAACGTTAGATTACCGAGGTTGGTAATTTTTGTACCGAGACTGACTGAAATAGCAAGACACGTTCGTACGTTTCCGTGAAAATACGATGGAAAACAGCACTACACCTGTATTCATTATTTTATTCGAATAAATAACACGAATGATGTTTTAGTACGCGCTCAGATATCAATAAGTAATTCCAGCGTATTTTATGGCCAAGAGATTTTATCGCAGGTTTTCAACAAGAAAAATTTTTCCCATCTCTGCTCGTGGCATACAATACAACAAACTCATCCATACCCATCCATTATATTTAATCTAATTATCTAATTAACTTGATTGAAGCGTATTGACTTGTATATAAATGTAACGTTCATTTAATAATATAATAATATATTTGTTCCTCTAATTGTAATTATTATTTTTATTGAAAATATTATATTCTATTCTACAGAGTGATACTCGTATTGTTCTCTGTAAGTGGTACTCTGAGACGTGAATATAGGTCAAAATACAAGAAAAAATCTTCTGTTTCATGTGTTTTGTGAGACGTGACAATAGTTACCTGGAGAGCGCTAGGTCGCTGTCCGAGCCGGCCTCGCCGGTAGTCCCGCGGTACTGCAGGAACGAGGCCGGGACAGGCGTGGACAGCGCCTTGCCTTGCCTTGTGACATGTGACAATAGTTACCTAGAGAGCGCTAGGTCGCTGTCCGAGCCGGCCTCGCCGGTAGTCCCGCGGTACTGCAGGAACGAGGCCGGGACGGGCGTGGACAGCGCCTTGCCTTCGCCGAGGCCCGTCCTGTAAACAAACAAGTTTTTATGCATAATGCAGCTTATGTATATGTCATCTTCCTCGGGTTATCCCGGCATTTAGTCCGTATCGGGAATTTCTACTATAAGAATTAGGGCTGATTTAGACGGCGCGCGAACTCGCATGCGATTGTAGTTACATTGCGAACTGTTGGTTACGTGCATTTCAACCAGCCGATCAAAACCCGCAATGTAATGAAAGTCGCATGCGAGTTCGCGCGCCGTCTAAATCAGCCCTTACGGTTCGAAATCGAATGACAAGAAAGGAATGTCAAATGAATAAAGGGTTAATTAAATCTGGGCCACAGAATAAATAATATCTAGTACTACCGTACAGAAAGGAAACTTCCTACAAAACCGAAGTTTGACAGCGGTTCAGGGTCGAATCATGCTGTCCCTTTCTAACATATGGCACTATCCCTTTCGGCCATTTAGGATTGTCAAAATTCAAGCCATTTTCTTACCTGTGGTCGTGCACGGAAAGGGACGCCAAGTTGTGTCAACCCTAATAATTGCTCGGAGCAATCATGAGCCAAGTTTGCCCGAAGAGAGGAGTTTCGAAACCCTGTCCGGACGCATTATGGTCTACTCGTCTACTAACCGAAATAGGTCGGGTGAAGAAGCCTGTTTGTCCTTGTCGCACTTCCTCGGGCGCCCGCGGCCCTTCTTCTTGGGTGACGGCTCCAGCGGCCGGCCGAGGCTGGCTGATAAAGTGGGGAGTGACGCTGTCAAAAACATACACATATTGACAATAAAATATATAAAACAATGACTGGACGTGCCTTGCATTAGAAAAAAATATTGATAGGTATTTAAATATTTTTAAGTGTGGACCTATGTATTTAAAAAGCCCTAGGACTGATGTAAAAGTGACAATACTAAGGTTATAGCTTTGCCAAAGCTTTCACTCAATAACCTAGTTCATTTTAGATTCCATCAACTCTCAATAGTCCTTACACCCTGGCGGGTGCTGCCTATGTGTGCGTCCCGTGACACGGGCAAGGGCAGCATCCGCTGGGTGTACCCCTTAAATCATCTCCTTATTTCTTTCATTAAAGTGTCACAAGGGATTCTACGTCTTGGCTTCGGCTCCGCGCACGCCTCCCAAAGGTCCGGAACACTATTGTTCCGTGATGGGAAAGACATATGGCTATAAATAATATCCATACCATCGGATCCAAAACTCTTAGGCGGCGTCGCCACGGTCGTCGGAGTAAGCAGTAGCGTTGGCTTCCTCAAACCTCCGATGAGACCCAAACCTATGAAAAAAAAAATTACATTCAGTTCTATATAACATACAAGATGGTCATGACCTTCCTCCCTGGACCCTGAGCTGGATCAACAATAAATAAGTTTCAATGTTTTTTTGCGAAAAAATAACTTGAATTTGACCATGCGATCCCCGTTGGCTATAAAGCTGGATCTGCCCTTTTTTGGGCTGGTAACTGAATTGCCTAACGTCTACTTTTGATAATCAGCGATACCGCATCATAATGTACCTACCCACCGCATCATAATGCGTCATTAGGTCATTACTAAACTAAAATGGAATTGGGCCGGTCATGTTGCTAGGCAAATGTAAAATGTTAACAGAATGGTGTCCGCTTTCGGATGAAAGAAACGCCTGGGTCGTTGGGTGGACAACATCCGGAAGATTGCGGGGCACTTCTGGATGAGATTAGCTAAGGACCGGGAAAAGTGGCGTACTAGAAAAAAGGCCTATGCTCAGCAGTGGGCTATAAAGGGCTGATATGATGATGATGATGAATTTACGGAAACGTACAGCGCTATCTACCTCGATTGTTCAATTAATAACCACACTTGGTATAATTAATCTATGTTACTGTGGTATCAGCGATGGCACTGACCTGAACTGGCCGTCTTGAGGGGCGACTTGGCGGATTTGACAGGCGACTTGTTTGGCGATTTCTCCGGCGTGGACAGCTTTTGCGTGCGCTCGACGGATTTAGACGGCGCCGGCGTCTCGGAGCCCGAGGTCGGCGTGTCGGTCACCGCCGGGTTACCTGGGGTTTACAAAAAAAAAAACATTTATTCACGGATCAGCATGTTTTTACATCATAGGTACAACCTCCGCCAAACTGTGTGTGTGTGTGTGTGTGACTGTGTGTGTGTGTGTGTGTGTGTTATGAGCGTTTCTTTTATTGTTTGCCATTTTTATATATTGTGACCTTTTTTTGCCACGTTTGTGTTATTCGTAGTGAGGATCGCGACCCCTTTTCATCCTTATAAGAGAAAAAAAGTGTCCTAAAATTGCTTGTCAAAGCACGAGGTTTAAACAAAATTTGCCCCCGAGTGAAACACAAAATTTTTGACCATACCAACCCCAAGCAAATATTACGTAATTAAATATTTATCATCCTAAATCATCATTTAAAAGTCAATTCTACCAGCAAACAAAACAATTCCACCAAAAAACAAATCAAAATTTGCGTTTGATTACTTTGCCTCACATGTGAATAAAATGCAACTTTGCTATCAGTTTTTGAAATGCAAAAAGTGCTTTCCGAGCTGGTGTGGTGAAAAGAAAAATAAGGTTTAAGTTTACGTTTTATACCACGTCAATGACAATGCATGCGGATCGCCCGATGACCACAAACCGGTACGGTAGCGTACGTGTTCCACTTCGTGGTGTCACATTGCGCGCAGGGACCGTATAACCGGTTTTATTAAATACCTGTACATAAACTGTCAAACGAATACCGGTTAAAATGTTATACCTATATTCGAATTAGAGGTATTCCTGTCATTCCGTTTTTGTCTTTATCGCTAAACTACACTAATTGACATAATGAAATACCGGTATTCATTAATACCTCAATAATAACAGGTATTCAGTATACCGGTAATGGTTATCGTATTTAATACCGGTATTCATTGCACTTGATCAAAGAGTAACCAAAAACTTTGCGACAAGAGGTTAAAGTTGTTGTTAAGTCCTCATGCTAATATTGATCGCAGTACAAGCGAAATATTTCATAATTTAACCACGAGCGTAGCAAGTGGTTCGAAATTGCGACCGTTTCAAAGCACGAGGTTAATGAATGAATTAATGAAAAGAATTAACCCCAGAAAACATTTCCATATGAAATATGAGCGCCGCGCCGGCGCGCCGCCGCCGCCATCAAAATTTTCGCGCCGCCGCCGCCGCCAAAATTTTCGCGTCGCCGCTGCCGACACTGCGCTATCGCCGTGGCATCGGCGTGACCTTGTTAGATACTAGAGTCTGTCTAAGCTAACTTTGCACCGATTTGAACAGAACAAAGTGAGGGAGTGTTATTATAATATAAACGTCATATTTTCATAGAAATTTGACATTAACGATGATATTTACACACGTTGTCGTTGCAAATGCTATGCAGATTAGTTTGATCGGGAATTTATTGCTTTTATATAAGGTGCTAACAAATTACAGCTTGGCAAAAAAGAGTAGAAATTAAAAAGTGGCAACACTGTAGTGTCGTCCCGTTTTCTTATATAAATTGGTTTGAAAGGGACGACACTACAGTGTTGCCACTTTTTAATTTCTACTCTTTTTTGCCAAGCTGTAGGTATCGATATTTTAAGAGATGGTACTTTATATAAAAACAGTTAACTTTAAATAGAAATCAAGAAAACTCCTCATATCATATTTTTGTTTTATTTACCGAACAAAAAAATAAATTAAAATTATATTAATAAAATTAATTAAAAATAATCATTACGTGCATTTAACCACATAAAGAAAAAATACATAGAGTGCTCATGCTCACTCCATACATCAGTTTTGGTAACAAAAATACTATTCTTTTCGTAGTCAACATTAGTATCGAGTAACGGAATTATCAGTACTGCTACTTGACAATAGATGTTGCACCGACCGAAAAGTCTAATGCTCAACAACTTTCAGCGAATATTAAACAAGGATTAACTGGAACTTATTTTCAACTCCTTCTGCTTTAATATTAGTTGTAAATAGTTGTTCAATACAATTTTCGTGAGTCGCGACATTTGAGACATCTAGTATCAAGTAGCGGTACTGATAATTCCGCTACTCGATGCTAAATGTCATTTACGAAAATAATAGTCTTTTTGGTACCAAAACTGATGTATGGAGTGAGCACTCTATGCTTACTATATTTGTCTATGATTTAACTGACAAGATGTTTAACACTTTCTGTTTTGCCAACAATTGTTTGTGTTAAATGTCATTATCATCAACGTGTCATTTCATTTAGAGTCTGGCTACTGAAATTTTACCTAAATTTTTGGCGGGAAATTCAAAAAATTTTGGGCTGGTCACACTTTGTGTAGTAAGAATTATAGTTTTGATACTCGACAATATTTATGATATTCTGTGTACAAGTAAGGTACCTAAGGAAATAAGTTAAATAAACGTTTACGTGCACTCAAAGTCAGCTCACATAATTTCTACCACTATTTAAAGTACAGTCAACGACAAACACCTAATGTTTACGTTCCAATATTTAGATTTTATAGAAATTTTTCAGAACTTTTAGTTAATCCGTTTCTTTGTACACTTGTCATATTTATGAGATTCAGGCATTAATAAATTCACGTACTTAATCAAAGTAATACGCAAATGTTAGAACTAATACTTAAAGTATCAAAATATTTATAGAGCACCAACCTCCTAATTTATTTATATTTGGTTAGGAGTTGTAAACATTGCAGTTTTTCGTTATACAACGCTACACGTCGACTTCGCACATTGTCGTAATTATTTACGAGCTTAAATAATAGTTAGCGAACCTCACTATAGTCAGTTAGTCACTCAGTATAGAAATTATTAATATTATTTAAAATAAATCCATTATAAACCGCAAACAATTTGAATGAATGACATAAATTGACAACTGACTTTTAGCTTTTTTTTAAATCATAGACAATTGGTGATACAACAACGAAATATCTGTCAACAATTTTTGGTTAGCCAGACTCTATCAACGTGAAGTGGCCAGTTAAAAAGAGGTCTCATTTAATTATCTCATTAACAGGGTGTTTCCAGGAGACTTTTCGAGACTCTTTGCCTTTGAAGTATGTGTTGGTTACGCATAGTTGGTAATCAGAGCAAAACTCTAGTAAACGTTGGCCATTTTCGTTAATTTTGCCAACTCCATGGTAACCAATACAGCCAGGCCATGTGGAGTGGTCTCGGCCCACACGGGCATTAAAGTCTCCTAAGATATAAAGGCGGTCACCACCGGAAACAGTTTTCACTGTCTCGGCCAGCTGGCTATAAAATGTGTCTTTCGACTCATCCGATGATTTTAAAGTCGGGGCATAAGCAGCAACCAAAGTAACGTATCCGCTGCTGCTATTTAGTCGCAAGACCATTATACGCTCTGAAACACCGCGCGGGGTTTCAATGGTGTTAAGCATATCGTTTCGGACCGCAAAGCCAACACCATGTTCGCCAACATCAGCGGAGTCTTTTCCCTTCCAAAAGAATGTAAAAGAGGACTCCCGCAATGAGCCTTCGTCGGGTAATCTAGTCTCTTGTAGAGCGCAGACCGAAATGTTGAGCCTGCTCAATTCTGCATCGATCACAGCAGTTTTACGCAGATCATGTGCGCAACCGGAACCTCCACAGGTGTCCGGGAGGCCTGTCCTCATAGTCCGGACATTCCATGTTGCAATGCGCATGGATTGGCGAGGCATATTCCTTAACTGCTTATTTGGACCAGGTGTGGAGATTTACGATACCAGTCATCTAGCCTGAAGCTATAGCTCCCTACACCTCAAAGGAACAAACTGGTAACTGGACGGATTGGTACCTTACTGTCCGGGGGCTGCCCAGATTAAAGCAGGCGGTAACCAACCGATGGGTCTACGATGGACCCTCCTACTGTCGAAAGTGACCCCTAGCGTCTGCACTTACGCCCATTTATGCAAGACTTATAACTGGTGACTGCCACCTCCCGTGTTGTTATCCACGCAGTGAAGCTGACGTGGGCGGAGTGACCTCTCCACGGACATTACACCGCCTGGGACGGAATTATGGAAACGCAGGGATGCCCAGCACCTGCATCACCCTCTCGGCTTCACTGTATTCGCCGCCACCGCCAACCAATTTTGACCGGCGAACCGTCGCCGGCTAAATGCCTATCGGACGGCGCTAGACGTGCGCGCCGGTCGAAAATAATTGGGCAACGGCGCGCCACCAAAAAATCCACGGCGGCGGCGTGGAATTTTTCAACTTTTCAATACTAAGACGTATAATGAAAAGTCATGCTTAACCCTTAAATCGACAAGGGAAAAAAATCTTAAAAAACTGTGTTAGTATCATTTTTTCGGTGTTATTATCTTATTAGGTATGTGGTTGTTTATTGTAGAAAAATCATGAAAAAAATCTATTTATAATAGTTTCGAAAAAAACATAGGTATGACAAATATGTTGGATGTTGCCAGGTTCGGTGTAAATAAAAAGCATAATGAAAAGACGTCTAGTATTTTGGACGTTGCCGAATATACAGTACTTTATATGCATAAGGTTTTTTTTTTTGTCAATATCATGTTTTTTTTAAAATTAATATAGAATAATTGCTTTTAATTACAAATACACTTACTGATAATGTCAACTTATGTTATGAACTAAAGTAAAACCTACTATTTTTATATTTTTCCAAAAAGTTTATAGCTCGTAGGTGGTAAAATTTTACCAGTCATTGGCGTCATTTTATTAACATTAAATCAAACTTAGCGGGGTATCGTAGGATGCAGCAACATCTGAACAATGGTATACAATAATGCATGTAATTTTATCAATATTTTCGTAAGAACTTTCTTAAATGAAATCGGGTCTGTCTCTTGATGTCTTGATGAACGCACAGGAAAAAAATCCGTAATAATATTTTTTTATCTATTTGGTTCATTACGTTGTAATAAGACAAATAATGACTTAGTATGGTGTTGGTGCGACATAAAATAGTAGAAATTCAATTATATAACCAGAAAAATTCCGTAAGTACGTAATTATTGCCATTTTTAAGTAAGTATTTTACGTCAAAAATGTGAGAGTTACGTAGGAAGTGGCGCCCGCAATAATTTTCAACTATTTCTTATCGGACTATAACCTATTACATATTTTAACGCTGCATAATACTGTCTTATAAAAAAATATTCGGCGCGAATTTTAAACTACCGGCGGCGGCGGCGGCGCCCGTACTCCTTATGGCGGCGGCGCGCACGTCTAATCAGCGCTCATATCTTTGAGATTATAAACTACATACATAATAAAATACAATTAAATCAACAATTAAAAAACAATTAAAAGAATCAAATGAACGCTATTAAAAATGTATTCGTCAAAATCATCACCTAACAGCTAATTTCACCAGCAACATGAAAACGGGCATTCTAAGATCCGAATCTTAAGTATTTACAACTTTACAAGCGGGCCGGACAACGTCCTTGACGAGTAGCGAAGGAACGAATCGTGGTACTACTACAACCGGTATTGGCACTTACTTATTACCGGTAATAGCTTTAGGAGTAAACTATCAAATAGTGGTATTTGTTGTCAATTGGCTAAACCGATAACACTATTGAATACCGGTATTCGAATACCTCTATTCGGAGCTTAAGTGATATAAATACCCAAATTCAAATTACACCGGTTATACCTCAATAATAACCTGTAGTCAGAATACCGGTAACGGTCCCTGATTGCGCGTCGCGATGAAATCATTGTTCCCTAATTGTCCATCGGTGGACCTTATGCCCTTTGTAATAAGGCCCAATGATGTACAGTTAAGAGTGTTGCTGTTTGTACAGTCAGCAGCAGAAGTTGCTAAGCGGGCCAGGTGTTCAAAATGATCTTGACGCGACGTTATTGTTAAGAGAATTAGAGCGTGTCTAGGTAATTTTGAACACTTCGGTCGCTTAGCAACTTCTGCTGCTGACTGTACACCACACTGTAGTTTATCGGCTCGGTCATCATTATCGTGTCTTCCGGTACGAGTATATATCGACGCTTATCATGAATAGTGACACAAAACAAAATGAAATGCCATTCGACTTTAAACCTTACCGGTAAAAGATAGAATATTAAATGCAATAGCATTTCATTTTTAGTTGTACCACTGTTCATGATATGATTATGTGTGTGTGTGTGTGTGTGTGTGTGTGTGTGTGTGTGTGTAGGGCAGCGGTTCTCAAACTGTTTTGATGACGGAACCCTTATGGAAAGTGAAATGTTTGACAGAGCCTCATTTAAACATTTTCGTTCGTCACTATTCAACTGGGGGCCAGACATATACAATGCATAAGAGTTGATTTTAGATTTTTTCGTTTTTTCTCGCGGAGCACCCACAGAGGAAATATTTGTTGGACTTTTTGGTACAAAACGCTTTTTACTCATTTAAAGAATTTTTAGACTAGATGGCATCTAGTAGATGTCGCATATTTTATAATGTAGTATTTAAAGATCGTGACTGTATTATTTTTGCATGCTGCATGGTAGGTCATAAGTAGTCATAGTTATAGGTAATATTCAATATTTCTATATGTGCTGTTCAAAAATTGTTTTTTACATCTTTCTTGTACCGCATTTAAGACGAAACAGGAGCTGAGTTTTATATATTTTAGGTAAATATACCCGTCTCGCTAACAGAAGCGGCCCATAAAACTAGTGCGATAAGAACAAGGCGAAAAATCCTGCGTAAAAATGTCAAAAATCGAGGTTTCGTACTCCTCTGTTTCCTCCTCCAAAACTTAACCAATCGTAACCAAATTTGGAAATCTAAATGATTATGAAATTATCTGTGTCGGACCGTTTTGCTTTTTTGGCTAATTGATATCAGTTTTGAATACCACGCCTTTCATTGCGGCATAGTCAATTAGGCCATTTTGGCCATTTTTGAAGGACCCTAGCGCCTTAAAAAACAAAAATATCAAAAAAAGCAAAACGGTCCGACACAGATATTGACAATATTAATCTGTGTTGAAAAAATCATTGCTTTAGCTTCAAAAACCACGGAGGAAAACGAGGAGTACGTTTGTATGGAGGAATGACCACTCCTGTTGGCTCTTAAGAAATAAATAAGTGATTATGAGGCTTTCGGAGCACAGTTTGAGAATAGCTGGTGTAGGGTGTAGTGTAGCTGACCTCGGTCGGCAGCGCGCGGCAGGCTGCGGCCGCGCCCGCGCCCCCCGCGCCCGCGCCGCCCGCGCCCCCGGCCGCGCCCGCGCCACCAGTTCGCTGCTGACTGTAGGAGTGTGTGTGTGTGTGTAGAGCTCACCCCGGTCGCCGGCGCGCGGCAGGCTGCGGCCGCGCCCGCGCCCCCCGCGCCCGCGCCGCCCCCGCCCGCGCCCGCGCCCGCGCCACCAGTTCGCGTTCACTTTACACTTCGACGCCACCGGCGAGCTGGATCGCTGTATGGACATACCGAAACATTCGTTTCTGTACATATTAATAACTGTTTCTCTCTAACTCTATTTAAAACGAAATTAGACATACAGAGCCGTCCAGTTGGGCCTCGCTAACTACTACACTTTCTGAGTCGGGTCATCTCAACAGTCTTTGAAGAAATCCTAAGTAATAACGCGATTTCAATTATACACAAGAACTGTTAACGGAAGCATTTTGCTTAAGCCGTCGTATGCTGGAGCGCTGATTCGCGTACGAGGAAAATATTAGAAAAAAAAATCACGGCACATGAGAGGTTAATAAGAGAGTGAGACGCGATGATATTGGACCAATATTTTGGAGAGGAATACCATCCTTAATGGATTCCAAGAATGCGTCATGAAACTTACGGTATTGTTATCATCATCTGAGTCATGGCGGAGGCTCCTGCGCGGCGAGGCGCGGCCGGCGCGGCTGCGCGCTCGCGACACGGCGCGCGAGCTTCGCGTGTCTGAAACCAGTTATTCTGATTTAGTTCTTAGGTAAAAGCTTTAAAGTTCTTAACTGTAAAAGTAAGGTTCCGACCGGCAGAAAATCTGAGACGCGTCGTCCAGTGTTTGTTTTCCCTCCTCCCCCTAAATGATTCAGTTTTCATTATTCTTTACAAAAGTGTCGTCAGAGCAGTCATATCTACAATAACATACGTCGCTGTTCTAGATCTTTCGGCTCGTCTTGTGCTAAATCTAGGAGTTCACTTACCTACTCTCGTTCACCACTCTCTCTTCGCCACAAGGCATTTTTCTGCTCTCGTTCAGGGCTTGTCCACTGGAGTTCTATAACTTCGCTGTTAACTCACCGGCAGTGTTCCCGCTGTCGCTGCTGCTAGCCCTGGTCCTCAAGGTCGACCTCGCTCTGTCCCTGTCGCGCGTGCCTTTCGCTCTGTCACATAGTTGTATAACCTCTCTCACCGGCAGTGTTCCCGCTGTCGCTGCTACTAGCCCTGCTCCGGCTCCGCCTCGAGTCGACGCTCCTCCTGGTGGACCGCGCCCTGTCCCGCTCGCGCGGTGCCTCTCGCTCGGGGCTGGAGTCTGGGCACAGTTCTCACCGGCAGTGTTCCCGCTGTCGTTGCTGCTAGCCCTGCTCCGGCTCCGCCTCGAGTCGACGCTCCTCCTGGTGGACCGCGCCCTGTCCCGCTCACGCGGTGCCTCTCGCTCGGGGCTGGAGTCTGGGCACAGTTCTCACCGGCAGTGTTCCCGCTGTCGTTGCTGCTAGCCCTGCTCCGGCTCCGCCTCGAGTCGACGCTCCTCCTGGTGGACCGCGCCCTGTCCCGCTCACGCGGTGCCTCTCGCTCGGGGCTGGAGTCTGGGCACAGTTCTCACCGGCAGTGTTCCCGCTGTCGCTGCTACTAGCCCTGCTCCGGCTCCGCCTCGAGTCGACGCTCCTCCTGGTGGACCGCGCCCTGTCCCGCTCACGCGGTGCCTCTCGCTCGGGGCTGGGGTCTGGGCACAGTTCTCACCGGCAGTGTTCCCGCTGTCGCTGCTACTAGCCCTGCTCCGGCTCCGCCTCGAGTCGACGCTCCTCCTGGTGGACCTGGCTCTGTCCCGCTCGCGCGGTGCCTCTCGCTCGGCGCTGGAGTCTGGGCACAGTTCTCACCGGCAGTGTTCCCGCTGTCGCTGCTACTAGCCCTGCTCCGGCTCCGCCTCGAGTCGACGCTCCTCCTGGTGGACCTGGCTCTGTCCCGCTCGCGCGGTGCCTCTCGCTCGGGGCTGGAGTCTGGGCACAGTTCTCACCGGCAGTGTTCCCGCTGTCGCTGCTACTAGCCCTGCTCCGGCTCCGCCTCGAGTCGAAGCTCCTCCTGGTGGACCTGGCTCTGTCCCGCTCGCGCGGGGCCTCTCGCTCGGGGCTGGAGTCTGGGCACAGTTCTCACCGGCAGTGTTCCCGCTGTCGCTGCTACTAGCCCTGCTCCGGCTCCGCCTAGAGTCGACGCTCCTCCTGGTGGACCGCGCCCTGTCCCGCTCACGCGGTGCCTCTCGCTCGGGGCTGGAGTCTGGGCACAGTTCTCACCGGCAGTGTTCCCGCTGTCGCTGCTACTAGCCCTGCTCCGGCTCCGCCTCGAGTCGAAGCTCCTCCTGGTGGACCTGGCTCTGTCCCGCTCGCGCGGGGCCTCTCGCTCGGGGCTGGAGTCTGGGCACAGTTCTCACCGGCAGTGTTCCCGCTGTCGCTGCTACTAGCCCTGCTCCGGCTCCGCCTAGAGTCGACGCTCCTCCTGGTGGACCGCGCCCTGTCCCGCTCACGCGGTGCCTCTCGCTCGGGGCTGGAGTCTGGGCACAGTTCTCACCGGCAGTGTTCCCGCTGTCGCTGCTACTAGCCCTGCTCCGGCTCCGCCTCGAGTCGACGCTCCTCCTGGTGGACCGCGCCCTGTCCCGCTCGCGCGGTGCCTCTCGCTCGGGGCTGGAGTCGGCGTCGCCGGCGCCGGCGAGCTGCGGCATGCCGGCGGCGCGGACGTCGCGCCGCGCTTGCCGGAAGATCGGCAGGCATTGGGAGCGCATTTTTATTGCGGCCCTGGTAAAAAAAAGGTCGACAATATAACACAAGTTTTTCTTTACTACTTTGATTTCCGTCAAGACTATTCATAAAGTCGATTATAAAAAGCGTAAGGCAGTGTTTTCGTTACACTTACTTGTAGAACACAGTGTCCTTGTTGTTATAGGCGAGGCAGTTGTCTATCATGAGCGTGAAGTCGGCCTCCACATCGTCTACGGTTTTGTACGCGCCGCGGTCTAACTTCTTTCCCATGGTGCTTAAGTCCATCGGGTGCTTCACTACCGTACTGTAGTCGGGCACCTGGATAGAAAACATTACAGATTAGCGTGAATCGCATGCATCATCATGGAAATCAGGTTGTTGTCACATAAATGGCCGCCTCCTATCGGGTCATTGGTTATTTGCAGCGAAATGCTATACATGGAAGTATTCTGTCCGCTCAATTATGACCCAACGCAAACTACCCCGCGATAGGCGGTACTTACGAACTGCTCGATTGGCAATCTCAGTACGACCGAGATGACAGTCAGTGACAAATGGCTAAATTGATTTATAAAAACAACGTTTTTTTGTAATTAAAAATATATTCATGTGTCGTGAAGTGGTGCAGAAGTTATTTTAGTTCATACCAAGGACAGTGGAATCACTTTTCACTTGTAGTAAACAGATAACTTCAGTAGAATTTGGAAAAAACATGACGATTTGTTTTCAATACTACCGTGCTAAGCTAAAACGTAACAACTGCATACGACTTTCATAACAACATACGACTTTTTAAATTGCGAGGATAATAGGGATGGTGTTATGCTAAATGAAGTAGACTATTTTATTAACTTGTGTTTGGTTTAGGTATTTTCTATATAATTATAAATGTAGTAATAAATTCCTTCTTACAGATTTGTATTTTCCTTTTTTATTTCATGAGATGGAGCTATAAAAAAACTACCTAGTTATTTCAAATTAATAATCAAATTTGGTATTGTCATTTTACATTACTTTCCATTCAGATTCCCACAAGATGCTATTCGCAGAGAACTATGGAAAAAAGCTGTCCAATTAGAGAGACATGAAATTGAGTGGATGCCTGGCAAGATATCTAGAATATGTTCTATTCATGAGATATAACCCGTGAGATAATCATACCCGGTCTCCTATATGTAGATACATTTTTCCTATCATGCTTTCACTGAATTAATTTAACAAATACACACATTATCTGAAAATGTTGATCATTTGAATCCACCCTCAACTGTCACATTTATGTAGGTTCTCTCTCAAGCTATTTCCGTCAGTAGAAAAGAGCGGCAAACATATTAACTCACATTATAGACGGGTCTAACGCGAATTATATTCAACTAGCTGACCCGGTGAACTTCGTATCACCTATCTATACTATGTCTCCTTTTGGCACGTCACGGATTAGCCTGGCCGCACACGCTCGGAATTTTATGTAGGTACTGATTGACATGGTGTGTAAGCGAGACAGCACCATGCATTTGTAGAGCGACGTCCCGTTCCCACCTGTCATTCCGTACGGAAACACAATGAACATTCCGAACGTCTGCAGCCAGGCCTGAAAAAAATTGTTATCGATTAGTCCCTCTACTATACATGTAGGGTGACTTCAAATTGGTAATACAAAATGAATGTTTTACATATATCTTCCCTTCATTAAGCCCCTCAATTAAGTCTCATGCTTTTAAAATAATTAAAAGTAATTTTTTTTGTTTCATCCAATTTTTTTAGGCTTCACATGGTTATTCCTCGGGTTATCCTAACATAATAATTAACAAAGAAGGTTAAATAATTTCAAATGAACACTTTCCTCTTTGGTTATCAATCACCTGTCACAGTATTTATGAAGTAAACGTGTTTTGATCAGTAATTGTCACTTGTCAATTGAATATTAGATTTTCCGCAAATTTTGATTTTACAATAAATTTTTAAATAAAACAATACCTGAGAAACGTGTTTTCTACAAAAGGTGCAGGAGCAAAATTTGGAGAACCTCCATTTCCAGCAAGATTGTGCACCAGCACAGTTAACTCTAAGTGTGCGATATTATTTAGACCAAGAGTTCCCTGGCAGATGGATTGGAGTTGGACGCAACGGCCCAGTCGCATAGCCCCCTCGAAGTCCCGATCTTCGCACGGGAATTAATTACCCTCGATGAACTTCGCCAAAAGCTAATTGAGGTGTTCAATTCTGTGAAACCAATGAATTTATTCTTGGCAGACTAAATAATCTCAAGAGTATTCATAAGAATCAGAGTTATGTGTCCAGAAAAGCGGTGGTCATTTTCAATACATATTAAAATACGTTTCGTTAAAGTAGGTGCACACTGATCTACTTATTGAAAGTGTTGAAACGTAGGTATTTTAAGATTGTGTTACATTCGGTAGATTACGTATATTAATAAATGATTTCATTTAAATTAATTCGCTTATTATTTACCATAAATTGTATCAGGGTACTTAAAACTAAACCGCTTAACTTAATGCCAGTCCAGACGGGAATAGTTTTACTCCAATCTGATTAAATTGTTTGATCAAATCAGGTGGTGTGGTGTGGTTGCATACTCCATTTTGCTCGCTGATTCCCTTTTATTCGATTGTAAGATTATGACCGATAAAATGGAGGTGCTAACTTCAAAATCTGTTCTTATTTCTTGTACACATTACAAATATAACCTGTAATGGTGTACTGATGTCAACTTTCTAGCATTAATTGTAGTTTCGGCTCTGCGTGATGATGATGAGTCAGTCAGCCAGTCATCCAGGACACGTAAATTTAACGCTGTTTTTTAGGGTTCCGTACCCGAAGGGTAAAAACGGGACCCTATTACTAAGACTTCGCTGTCCGTCTGTCTGTCTGTCACCTGGCTGTATCTCATGAACCGTGATAGCTAGACAGCTGAGATTTTCACAGATGATGTATTTCTGTTGCCGCTATGACAACAAACAGAATAACATAAATTATGTAAGTAAGGTCCTATACAACAAACGTGATTTTTGATGGTTTTTGCGTATTGGAACGGAACCCTTCGTGCGCGAGTCCGACTCGCACTTGGCTGGTTTTTTTAATCCTGTTGGCACCTCAGACAGTGGAGAGACACTCCTGACTTCGGGCAAACTCGGCTCCGTTCGGCTCAGCATTGCTGCGAGCAGTTATAAGGGTTGCTACCATTTGACGTCCTTTTGCATGCACGACCACAGATAAGATAATGACTTGAATTTTGACAACCCTAAATAGCCGAACGGGATAGTACCATACATTAAAAAGGGATAGCAAGATTCATCCCTGAATCGCTATCAAACTTCGGTTTTGTAGGAAGTGTCCATTATGGTACTTACGGTAGTACCAAAGAGTAAGGTAGTACTATTATTTAGTATGTATATATTTGTTGGTTGTCATTTTGTTTATGGCTGCGTTCAAAACTGTTTGCATATTGCTGGCTTTAACAGACTACCGCACCGGACCGCGAACTTGGTGTGTCCCGGCGTACTTTCAATCGTGTGTCAGAGGACCTACCGCGAACAACGTAGTTCGCAAATTTTACTCCTATTCGCGGTAGACCCGCAGTACGTTCGTTAAAACCATACCGCCGGGCGCGGTGCGGTAGTCTGTTACGGCTTCATGACGTCGGGCAGTTATATTCCGTTTCTGAACGCATCTATAAAGCTTGACAACCAACAATGACAATCTTTTGTGACAGGGACACTATTAGTGTCATTTATGTGTCATTGCTCGCAATAATGTGGACATGACTCCAAATTTGATTAAATAATTAATCATTGAATTATTTTTTTACCTGAGATTTGATTTTGTTCTCTAGTCAATAAATAGCACTGAAATATATTTTTGATATAAAAAAATGAGTACCTACAAAAAATTTGAAAAACATACTGATTTTTTAAAAATAAATTTGCATTATAAGAAATCTTTGTGTTATTTATTGATTAGAAATCAAAATTAAACCTCAGGTAAGAAATTAATTAAATGATTAATTATTTAATCAAGTTTGGAGTCATGTCCACATTATGCTAGCAATGACGCCAATCTTTCCGATTTCTGTTATTTAAAAAGCATTGTTAAAATCTAAATACGCGATAATTCGAATGTTGTGGATCTATGTTATCGACTCAAAACCCTTGATTTAATATAATCTTCAATTTGCGGAACTCCAGTGTACCGTACCGACAGGACAGCCATCATGTTTGACAGGTACGTTGGTAGGAACATTTTGTATGGGAATGATCATTCTTTCATTATTTTGTTTTCGTAAATTTTTTCAATGTTTTTAATAGTTATTCTGCTATTCTAGGCCGAGACTAATCCAACAAATCAAAAACCATGAAAATCGGTCCAGCCGTTCTCGAGTTATGGATGCTGGAACAAACACGACTTTGTTTTATATATATATAGATTACCTTGATTTACCGACGTAAATCAGTTTCGTTTCGTATAATGTGAGTTAATATGTGTTCAAAACGCGAAAGTTTAAAATATTATAAGAGCGGCAAATTTAGAAAATGTAAGCGCGCGAACGGCTGTGGTCCTATACAAAATTTTAATTTTGCACCTTTTTCTACTGACAAACTTGCTTGACCGGCTATATACATATAAAATATTCTGAACTGAAAGTGGGGATTTATTGTGACTCCGCCTGTTCAAAATATTTTTGACCCGATTCGTGTACCCATGTAAATTTTGCAGACTGTATAGCCAGTCCTATTTCTAAGATCAAGTTCGCCATACATTTACTATGGCGTACTTGATCTTAGAAAAACGGACAGACTATACCTGAACGTGACTTCGCACTGCCATGCAGATTGATAATAAAATATACAAAATACTTATTATAGCGGAATACATTTATACAACAATGATATATTTACTTATGTTGAGTTAGTCTGTCATGTCATAACAACATTTTAACTAGTTATCTTTTAATCTGCATTAAATTATTATACGTGAATTATTTGACTGGTTCTTCACTGTATGGCATAAACCTATCCCTGTCCAAGTCATATTCTAATCAAATATGAACCGCGAACTCTCAGCGGCCAGTACGTACAGCAATAAGGTTATTAGCGGATTAATGTCGCTGATTGGTAGTTATTGACATTATATGCATTCAGAGGCGTAACTAGGGGGGGGTTGGAGGGGGCACGTGCCCCGGGCGCCATCCAAGGGGGGGGCGCCAAAATGGGCTAAATACCTCCCTTAGAAAATGGACCAGCCAAAATGTAGGACACAGCCAAATTTTTTTTTCGCGACTTGCTCAGTAGGTGTAATCCCAAAATCTCCCTGGCAAGGAAAATGCAGTTATTTTTTAGCCAACCTGTATACAGGATGGTCCAAACCTTGATGTCCAAAAATTTTTTTTAGTATCGTCGTCGTGGGTTATCAGAATATATATACCCCATGATTAGCCGATTTTTCGTAGTTTACGAGTTTAACTTTTAACTTTTGTTAAGAAATTCCGGGGTGAAGCTTTGCTTTGCTTTTATGTCTTCTAATACATGTTCGTGGTATTTTAGACTGGTCATATTTTTCATAAAAACGATTTCGACTGGCAAAGCATATTACTTTTTGGCAACCGGGTTTTTTAACCTAATTAGACCCCGCTGAATCCGAATTTGCCGGTTGCTTGATCGAATTCTTGACCGGAAGTGAGATATTTGACATTAAAGGTCCCTTTTTTTCGTTTTTCGTAAATAACTCTTAAACGGTGGCGCATAGCAAAAAATGTTCTATTACATAAGTAATCTGCATAAAATTACCTACAAGAAACATTCGGTATAATTTTTCGCTAGGATCAATATTCAAAGAGATTTCAACGCGGGAAATTTAATTATAATCACTTCTAAGGTCCCGTTTTTTAGGTTTTCGTAAATAACTCATAAACGGTGGCCAATATCAAAAAATGTTGTTAGACTTTAATAATCTACACAAAATTTTGAATAAAAAAGATTCAGTACACTTTTCGCAGGGATCAATATTTAAAAAGATAATAAAGAGGGAAAGTTGTTGTTTTTATTTTTTCGTCAATAATTTGAAAAGTATGACTCATAGCAAAAAAAATCTTATACATAAATAATAAACGTAAAATTTTCTACAAGAAACATGTAGAACACTTTTCGCTGGGATCAATATTTAAAAAGACAAAGCAGCGGGTAAGTTAATTATAATCAATTTTAAAGTCCCTTTTTAGTTTTTTGTAAATAACTCGTAAATGGTGTCCCATAGCAAAATAGGTTTTTAATAACAAATTATCAACATAAAATTTCCTCCAATAAACATCTAGAACACTTTTCTCTAGGATCAATATTTCAAGCGATATTAAAGGAAGAAAGTTAATTACAATCAGTTCACAGGTCACTTGTTTTTAGAGTTTCGTAAATAACTTGTAAACGGTGGCCCGTTGCAAAACAATATTCTACATAAATACTAAACATAAAATTGTCCACAAAAAAGGTTCTGTACACTTTTTCGCTACGATCGATATTCAAAGAGGTATTATAGGGGGGTAAGTTAATTATAATCAATTTTCAGGTCCCTATTTTTAGGTTTTCGTAAATGACTCGTAAAATAAGGCTCATAGCAAAATAAGGTCTATAATCGATATAAAATTTTCTACGAAAAACATATGGACCACTTTTCTCTTTTTAGGGTTCCGTACCTCAAAATGAAAATAAACCGGCCAAGCGCGAGTCGGACTCGCGTTGCAAGGGTTCCGTACATTACCCAATTTTTAACAATGTATTTTGTATATGTGAAACGCGAGTTTAAAAAACCTGTCGGGATTGGTTCAAACACTAAGTAATGCCCGACTCGCGCTTGACTGCATAGTTCTAAAATTTTAGACCCAATCGTTTCGGAGATAAAGCCCCTCCCCCCAAAATAAAACATTAAAATACAAAAAATTACCATCGGGGGCATGGTCTGGCCTTTATCTCCGAAACTACTGGGTCTACATTTTTAAAATAAAATAAAATAAAATAGTTCCTTACCTATATAGACGAAAACCTAAAAATAGGGACCTGGAAATTGAATATAATTAACTTACCCCCTTTAATACCTCTTTAAATATTGATCGTAGCGAAAAAGTGTACAGAACCTTTTTTGTGGACAATTTTATGTTTAGTATTTATGTAGAATATTGTTTTGCAACGGGCCACCGTTTACGAGTTATTTACGAAAAACTAAAAAAAAGTGACCTGTGAACTGATTGTAATTAACTTTCTTCTCTTAATATCGCTTGAAATATTGATCCTAGAGAAAAGTGTTCTAGATGTTTTTTGGAGGAAATTTTATGTCGATAATTTGTTATTAAAAACCTATTTTGCTATGGGACACCATTTACGAGTTATTTACAAAAAACTAAAAAGGGACTTTAAAATTGATTATAATTAACTTACCCGCTGCTTTGTCTTTTTAAATATTGATCCTAGCGAAAAGTGTTCTCAATGTTTCTTGTAGAAAATTTTACGTTTATTATTTATGTATAAGATTTTTTTTGCTATGAGTCATACATTTCAAATTATTAACGAAAAAATAAAAACAAGGAACCTTAGAATTTATTATAATTAACTTTCCCTCTTTATTATCTTTTTAAATATTGATCCCTGCGAAAAGTGTACTGAATCTTTTTTATTCAAAATTTTGTGTAGATTATTAAAGTCTAACAACATTTTTTGATATTGGCCACCGTTTATGAGTTATTTACGAAAACCTAAAAAACGGGACCTTAGAAGTGATTATAATTAAATTTCCCGCGTTGAAATCTCTTTGAATATTGATCCTAGCGAAAAATTGTACTGAATCTTTCTTGTAGGCAATTTTATGTAAATTACTTATGTAATAGAACATTTTTTGCTATGCGCCAACGTTTAAGAGTTATTTACGAAAAACGAAAAAAAGGGACCTTTAATGTCAAATATCTCACTTCCGGTCAAGATTTCGATCGAGCAACCGGCAAATTCGGATTCAGCAGGGTCTAATTAGGTTAAAAAACCCGGTTGCCAAAAAGTAATATGATTTGCCAGTCGCATCAAGAAGGAGAGCGATTTTGAATATTTTTGTCTAGTCTATTTGCACATATAACATGAAATAGCGATGGGGAAGTGACACCATAAAATAATAGTAGAAATAACAAAAGAGGACTTTTTTAATGAATTACTAATTTGGAAGCTTTCCACCTCAGTTCCTTTGACCGGCGACTCTGAAAAATTAGGACTATTAAGTATCACTTTTTTGACCTTTTAAAAAAACTTAGGGTCTAGCAGTTTCTAAAATAACAAAAAGTCCTTGAAATCGCTTGTATTTTATCATTATTTATTTTTTATTTATTTAGGTAAGGGCAACATCTAAGCTTGAACTCAGCTCAACTCAGCCAAGTGAGGATGCTGTTGTTTTAGCAACTGCGCCGTTGGTCAAGGATTATGTTACAAAAAGAAACAATAAAGTTCAATAGTTTTTTTTTTAATTAAATCTTCACCCCAGAATTTCTTAACAAACGTTAAAAGTAATAAAAATCATAATTCGAAAACTACGAAACGTCGGCTAACGTACATATTCTGATAGCCCACAGCGTGAGAAATTTAAAAAAATTATGGACGTCAAGGTTTGGACCACCCTGTATAAGACATGCCGTGATAACATCGCTCGTTCTGTGATACTAGAATGTCGTGAAAAACCTGTGTCAGGTTTCGATGTGGGATCGGGACAATCTAGTCCAATTCAATCCCACCAAGACTCAATTTTGCGCGTTTAGGGCTAAGAAAACCTCATTTTTCAAGGCACAAGCCTTCCCATGTCAGGGAGTATTGGGAGCCTCGGTGTTGAGATCTCCATCAGTGACGTCCAATAATTTCGTAGCCACCTTGCTGGGTAGGCTGCGCTCGTATCCAAAAAAAAACTCGGTGTGCTCAATAAAGGGAGGCGATACTTTACTCTGGGGTAGACAGATCCCATTTATTGAGTACTGCTGTCACCTTTGGGCAGGAGCATCTGGATGCCACCTTGGACCCTTCAAATCAGTCCAAAGGCGCGCTGTACCTGTGAATAGTCTACGATCCCAAACTCACAAGCGATATTGAACCTTTAAGTCTAAGGAGATCTCCAAAAAATAAGTGTATAAGTTTTAAAATGGTCGGCAACGCGCATGTGACCGCGGACCATCAGGTGGGTCGTAAGCTTGTTAGCCACTGATGTACTAAAAACACTTTTTTGTCTCAATTAAAAGTAAACTGTAAGTAATAAGTAAAAAAGTAACTCTTTCGTTAGTTCATTTCGTTTGGGGGGGAGGGGGGGGCGCAAATTTGGTGCCTGCCCCGGGCGCCATATCCTCTAGCTACGCCTCTGTATGCATTTCATCTACACTTAGCTATGTACCATTAGTGTAATAAAGATGACTATTATTTTGTTTACCAGCTTTGATTACAGGCTCTGTAAACGCGTCGTCTTATTTGAATGTAGGCGTAATTGTGTATGTGTGCTAATTTGGCCCGAGAATTTGAACGGTAACGTTCCTAAAGGCGGTATCCTTAGTTATATATGATCGCAGGTTATTTGTAATATTTTAAAGATGTCAATTACTATAAAAAAACCGGCCAAGTGCGAGTCGGACCCGCGTTTCTAGGGTTCCGTACATAACTCCGACTCACGCTTGACTGCACATGTAATAGGTTTTCCTGTCATCTATAGGTAAAGAACTATTTTGTGTATTTTTTTCAAAATTTTAGACCCAGTAGTTTCGGAGATAAAGTGGGGGAATGGTCATTTTTTGGCTATTTTTTTCTTAAATAACTTCGAACGAATATGTCCATCTTTGGGTCACTAAATTACATATGTGTACCAAATTTCAAATTAATTGGTCCAGTAGTTTCCTAGAAAGCCTCCAGCAGTTCGACGGGCTCGGTGAACACGTCGCTGTGGTCCCGCTGTCGCAGCAGCCGCAGCAGCTTGTGCAGGACGGCCCGCTCGGGCCGGAGGTGGTGTAGGACGAGTCGCTTGTGTGCTAGACGTGTGTGTGTATAGTGGTCACCTCCAGCAGGTCGACGGGCTCGGTGAACACGTCGCTGTGGTCCCGCTGTCGCAGCAGCCGCAGCAGCTTGTGCAGGACGGCCCGCTCGGGCCGGAGGTGGTGTAGGACGAGTCGCTTGTGTGCTAGACGTGTGTGTGTATAGTGGTCACCTCCAGCAGGTCGACGGGCTCGGTGAACACGTCGCTGTGGTCCCGCTGTCGCAGCAGCCGCAGCAGCTTGTGCAGGACGGCCCGCTCGGGCCGGAGGTGGTGTAGGACGAGTCGCTTGTGTGCTAGACGTGTGTGTGTATAGTGGTCACCTCCAGCAGGTCGACGGGCTCGGTGAACACGTCGCTGTGGTCCCGCTGTCGCAGCAGCCGCAGCAGCTTGTGCAGGACGGCCCGCTCGGGCCGGAGGTGGTGTAGGACGAGTCGCTTGTGTGCTAGACGTGTGTGTGTATAGTGGTCACCTCCAGCAGGTCGACGGGCTCGGTGAACACGTCGCTGTGGTCCCGCTGTCGCAGCAGCCGCAGCAGCTTGTGCAGGACGGCCCGCTCGGGCCGGAGGTGGTGTAGCACGAGACGCTCCCACGCGCGGGTGTGTTCGGCCTTTAGGCGTTCGCGTTTGCGGACGAGTTCGCATAGGAGCCTGTGGGAAATTAATGATTAATATTTTCAAATATTTTAAAGAGGTAATTAAGTTCATAATTATTCCATTAAATGAACAGAACAAAATGAGGGAGGGTCGTTAGGCCCCCCCCACATCTGGCGTCTTTCGAGCGTCGGCGTCTGTCGGCGTCAGTCCAGCGCTATGGAAAATGACGTCGCTGCGCAGTTGCGTCGACGCTGCGTCGACGTTGCGTCGACGTCGGCCATAGAATTGTAGACGCCGACGCTCGAAAGACGCCAGATGTGGGGGGGCCCTTATACGTCATAAATTTGATATGAATGATGACATAGCCACACTTTTGTCATTGTAAATGCCATGCATAGTTAGCTTGGTCGGCCTCTAAAGACTCTGATTTAAATCCGATCTTGGCCACTGGTCTTTTTGTTTCAGGAGTATTTTTAGAGGCTATAAGACATCTTTTTTTCATGGACTGGCAAGGTGTTGTAAGATAAAGTGACTACACTGTGGACATACCTAGCTCTCTCTAAATCTTGGCGTATCCTTTGCCAATACTTTAGTTGGTTGCAAAGCTCTCGCACGTTCACCGTGCCATCTTGGATGCCTCTGGTACCTGAAATGAAAAACCTTGTAAGGAAACAAGTAACTGGGGTGTTCACCGCCGGTCTTCGAATGCAAAGTATGTGTAGACCATGGTTTATGAATCCAAGGGTTCCGGGTTTAAATCCTGATAAGGGCATTGGTGTGATTAGCAGAGATATTTGTTCCTGAGTCATGGTTGCATTCTATTAATTTATATATTATATATTAGTTAGGGAGGCGAATAGGGGAATTTTCGGCAATACTTGAGCGTGGCAGTTTAAGATATGAGAGATACCTTAGACCTAATAGAACAACCTTGTAAAGTATTTAGCTCTATATGTGGTGACGCGCGCCTAGGATAGACGATCAGATTAGTAAAAAAAAATGGATAGTCTGAAATACTCGAGCGCGTCAGATTAAGATATTGGGGGTTGATTTTAGTGTTTAAAGACTAAATTTAACTAATCTGACGATAAGTCCTTGACGCCGCCGAGTTATAGGGTCGCGAACTTGTAAAAAAAAAACGTTAATCCGGCATTCTCGAGCGCGATTTTTTTATTTTTTATTTTGAAGAATATAATCTAAAACTTACTAAAAATACAAAATCTGCCGGTTTCCGCATGACCGGAAGTGTGGAGGAGCCATTTCGTCTTCCTAAGAACGCGTTGCGGCATATAAGTCGCGAACGATACATTTTACAAAAAAAAAGTTTAAATAAACAAAAAAGGTAATTTTATTTTACACAAAAAAGGTCTCTTTACATTTTTGTCCAAAGTTAAAACTTTTTGACTTGAAGCATCATAAAATCGGTCAGATTAAGAGAACCCACCAACATTTTTGTCAGATTAAAAAAATATGCTTTCAGGATACCGAGATAAACCTCCCCTATGAAAATCTGACGCGCTCGAGTATTTCAAAAAAACTTTATTTTTTGCATTTTCAAAAATTCATCGTAACTTATCGTCACGCCGAAATCGTCAGTTTTTTTAAAGGAAGCTTCCTTGGGGCCTACTTAACACCCCTTCCGAAAATCTGACGCGCTCGAGTAATTTTTTTTTTTTGCATTTTTGACTACTTTATATGCCTACCCCCACCACGCAAACCGGCAGATTAGTATACCGTTGTTATCAGAGGCACTCGGGGCATACGTAGTATGAATATCTGACGCGCTCGAGAATGCCCAAGTAACTGTTTTTTTTAACATTTTTGAAAAACCGTACACGCCAAACCCACCGCTAAAATGGTTTTTGCCATACGAGCTTTTCTTTTCGAAATTATTTTATCTTTCGATTTTGATAGGTCTCGACGGCGCCGTTGAATTACGCCATTTAGCTACCTCGCCTCCCTAACTATATGTCGTTGTCTGAATACCCACAACAAATGCCTTCTTGAGCTTACCGTGGGAGTTAATTTGTGTAGAAATGTGTTATAATATTTATTTATTTAAACTTTTGAACGCCACGACGCTTATCGTGTGTGGCGCGTAATCGTGAACCTTGTCGGAATGTTGACTTTGGGCCACACACCACTATCAACTAGACATGTGTAAGTAATGCTCGTAATATCACAAATGAGATATCTCTCGAACACGTAATATGGCATTACGTATCTCTCCGCGAAATCAACCAGTACTTCAAATATCACGCATCACGCGAGCCGCACCGAGCGCGCGAGCTCCAACGACCGGCCGAAGCGCGCGAAATGGATTCAATTCCAAATACATTGACTCGCCGATATGAACGGTCAGTTCAAGTCTACGCACGGAGCGCGTAATGTGTAATGTCACTTGTGATAGTGTCATGTTTGTTCGCCATGCCATGCCATCATTGCTTTGTTATCTCGCTCGCACTCGCACTCAGTGCTCGCTCGCTCTCGCTCTGCGATGCTTTCGGCTATCTTCGGAACCATTCGGATAGGTCCGCTCGGCCGATCGCCGCGGTTTAAGTTGTTACTCACTAATATTTTTACGAATATGATTTTCTGCAATAGATTTAAAACTCTAATGCGTCCGCGTAGAGCTTAAAATGTTTTTCTTATAATACAAGAAGGACACGGTCAAATGGAGTAATTTATTTGCGATTTTGAATTTGACGAAAAGAAAACCGTTTATTATTATTGTTGTGAAATGTTTGATAGTTTGCTTGACTTTCGCGGTTCGCGGCAAACTAAGTACGAGTTAATACTTGTTTATCCTTTAATTTAATTGTGAATTAGTACATATCGAGACTGACTGTAGAAATTCGAGTTGTTTATAAAGACTCAGTGAACTAAATTGCAAATATATTTAAATTAAATTGTGAAAGGTGTAAATAATAGTTTCGTTATGGCAATATTCTGATAATGTATTAGTGCTGGTGAGTAATCGCTTTTTTACGGACTATTGGTGACTTTAACTTGATTGACCTATTAAAAAAATGGCTATAAACGAACCACTTTACGGAGACAGAACCAAAGTGAGCAAAATGTATGCATTGTTATAGAATACTCGCCATATCGGGAAGCTCCATAGGCAATTATCTACCTCCAAAACTTACATACATATTACATAATTACATTATTTTATAATTTATAAGAACTAACAAAAAATCTTTCACATAAAGGTGACAAAAACGCAACGCGTAATAAATAGATCGATCGCCGATACGGATCCGAAACGCCTAGAATCACTAGAGTGCTGTAGATGCGCTATTAATGTGGCCATCTCGCGCGCGCCCGAGCGCTGTTTCACGGTCGGGTCATGTTTCGAGTGATGAGTGATGTGATATCTCAGTGTACCATTACGTGTTCGGAAAAGTGATGTGATATAGCATCACTTTTCGAAGCACTGTTTCGCGCATGTCTACTATCAACCCCTAGACGGGCACATAAGTCAATCGAGATCACCACACATATGCTCTCCCGTACAAATTTAGCATGGCAGAGCGACCGTTTATTTCAGTTGCAGGACCACTACTCGAGTATTTTAAAAATATTTATAATTATTGAGCTTTACGGGTGTTCTTAGGGTTATAAAAAAGCGTAGAATACAACTCTATTGTGCTGCTGGATTCGTAGCATTTTACAAGTAAAATTGTACATATGTGTGGTGACCTCGTGCTCTTTGTAAACGTTTCCTAATGCAGTGTCTGTTTACTTGTGTAGTCTGTGCTTTGGGCTGTAGCCACGCGCGTCATTTGATGTCTTTGGCGGTTATAGGGTGAACTGACCGTGGTGTGTGGTGGCGCTCTGCAGCCTCCTCAACAGGGGCACGCCGTTCCTGCTGCGCCGCTTCAGCGTCCAGTAGGCCAGCAGGCGCTTCATGAGCTGCGCGCGCGACGCGGGCGGCCCGTGCGCCAGTGCTGCCACCTCGGCCACGCGCTCGGCGGGCAGGGTCGGAACTAGGACTACTGGCGCCCAGGTCCGCTTCATTGCGAGGACACGACGCGCCTGTGGGACAAGTGATTTAAATCATATGCATGAATTCTATATTGCCTTTTGTAATAAGATCCACGGATGTACAGTTAAGAGTGTTGTTTGTACCTGTTTGATCTTGTCCCGTCCCTTCTGCCTGATGGCCGACAAGTCGGACGGCTTGGCGTCGCCCTCGGCCTCCGCGGCGCGACGCTCCTGCAGCACGTGCGCCGGCGTGTGCGCGTCGCAGTACGCCATCTTGGCGACCTGCACCGGCTGGCTGGGGTCCCGCCCGGCGCCTGCTGCCTCCATTTTCATGTATAACCTAGGAAGGGAATTCAAATTTAAGGATGGAACGAAATTTTGTCAATGGAAAATTTTAGAAATGTGCGCCCTAAGGGTTGATCTCCCATAGAAAATTTTAATTTCGCGCCTTTTTTAGGGTGCCGTACCTCAAAAGGAAAAAACGGAACCCTTAAAGGATCACTCGTCCGTCTGTCACAGCTTATTTCCTCGGAAACTACTGGACCAATTAAGTTGAAATATGGTACACATATGTAAATTAGTGACCCAAAGATGGACATATTTTTTTTATAATTTTAAAATACATAGGTTCGAAGTTATTTAAGAAAATAACCCAAAAAATTACCATTTATCCCTCCCCCTTTATATTTTATACCCCCTTTTATCTCCGAAACTACTGGGTCTAAAATTTTGAAAAAATACACAAAATAGTTCTTTATCTATAGATAACACGAAAACCTATTAGAAATGTGCAGTCAAGCGTGAGTTGGACTTATGTACGGAACCCTAGAAACGCGAGTCCGATTCGCACTTGGCCGGTTCTTTTAATTGCCAAGCTGGGTGTGTTTCAGTATAATTACTTACCCAGCCTGTTGTGCACAAGTGACATGGAAGTGATGGAAGGCAGAGTAGCAGTTGCTCTTGTGGCACTGGATGCAAGCGCCGGAGGCTCGCTGCTTGCACACCATGCATTGCAGCTTCCAGCGGGCTACTGTTATATTGCCAAGTTGGGTGTGTTTCAGTATATATCTACATACCCAGCCTGTTGCGCACAAGTGACGTGGAAGGCAGAGTAGCAGTTGCTCTTGTGGCACTGGATGCAAGCGCCGGAGGCTTGCTGCTTGCACACCATGCATTGCAGCTTCCAGCGGACTACTGTTATATTGCCAAGTTGGGTGTGTTTCAGTGTATATCTACATACCCAGCCTGCTGTGCACAAGTGACGATGAAGGCAGAGTAGCAGTTGCTCTTGTGGCACTGGATGCAAGCGCCGGAGGCTCGCTGCTTGCACACCATGCATTGCAGCTTCCAGCGGGCTACTGTTATATTGCCAAGTTGGGTGTGTTTCAGTATATATCTACATACCCAGCCTGTTGCGCACAAGTGACGTGGAAGGCAGAGTAGCAGTTGCTCTTGTGGCACTGGATGCAAGCGCCGGAGGCTTGCTGCTTGCACACCATGCATTGCAGCTTCCAGCGGACTACTGTTATATTGCCAAGTTGGGTGTGTTTCAGTGTATATCTACATACCCAGCCCGTTGTGCACAGGTGACATGGAAGGCAGAGTAGCAGTTGCTCTTGTGGCACTGGATGCAAGCGCCGGAGGCCCGCTACTTGCACACCATGCAGTGCAGCTTCCAGCGAGTTGCTGTTTTATTGCCAAGTTGGGCGTGTTTCAGTGTATATCTACATACCCAGCCTGCTGTGCACAAGTGACGATGAAGGCAGAGTAGCAGTTGCTCTTGTGGCACTGGATGCAAGCGCCGGAGGCTTGCTGCTTGCACACCATGCATTGCAGCTTCCAGCAGACTACTGTTATATTGCCAAGTTGGGTGTGTTTCAGTGTATATCTACATACCCAGCCTGCTGTGCACAAGTGACGATGAAGGCAGAGTAGCAGTTGCTCTTGTGGCACTGGATGCAAGCGCCGGAGGCTCGCTGCTTGCACACCATGCATTGCAGCTTCCAGCGGGCTACTGTTATATTGCCAAGTTGGGTGTGTTTCAGTATATATCTACATACCCAGCCTGTTGCGCACAAGTGACGTGGAAGGCAGAGTAGCAGTTGCTCTTGTGGCACTGGATGCAAGCGCCGGAGGCTTGCTGCTTGCACACCATGCATTGCAGCTTCCAGCGGACTACTGTTATATTGCCAAGTTGGGTGTGTTTCAGTGTATATCTACATACCCAGCCTGTTGTGCACAGGTGACGTGGAAGGCAGAGTAGCAGTTGCTCTTGTGGCACTGGATGCAAGCGCCGGAGGCTCGCTGCTTGCACACCATGCATTGCAGCTTCCAGCGGGCTGCCGGGATCATCTCAATCGAATCTGTCATAAACAAACAGATATATATTAAGAATTTTAAGACAAATTGTGACGTCCCACGGGTAAAGGTACCTTATGGCGGTTGGCGCTTACGCTATTATTAACGCCGCTCCAATATTATTGCGGCGCTATACGACGTAAACGCCAGCCACCATAAGTTACCTTTTGCCGTGGAACGTCACAATTGATTAAATTAGGTTAGGTTTGTATTGCACATTTTGCTTGGTTTTTAGGGTTCCGTACGCAAAGGGTAAAAACGGGACCCTATTATTAAGACTCCGCTGTCTGTCCGTCTATGTATCAGCAGGCTTTATCTCATGAACCGTGATAGCTAGACAGTTGAAATTATCACAGATGATGTATTTCCGATGCCGCTATAACAACAAATACTAAAAAGTACGGAACCCCTTGGTGGGCGAGTCCGACTCACACTTGTCCGGTTTTTGAATATTGGAAGCCCTATTCTGAACACAAGCTGTAAGGAATTGTAAGGGAGCCCCACTTACACCCTACACCTTGGCCTCCCATCTTCCCCCGGACCATGGTGTCGACTATAAAAACTTAATATTAATATTTGTGTTAATATTACTATTTGTTTGTAAGCAATACTGTACTTATACTGTAAGTTTTCGTTTTTTTTCGGCAATAGTTTTTTTTTAACAAGTTCATGAACAACTCACCTATAGGCTCGAGAAATACAGTGTTCGCAAAACGAACTTCAGGTATCCAGAGGGCGCAGACCACGTGAGCCCACGTGCCTTGGTCGGTCTGCTTGAAGGCTCCTGTGACATACAAAAATATTCATTAAGTATAGCAAAATAAATTATAGGCGACTAGCAATGTTCGTCGGTACAGTCGATGTCAAAGATATGTTTTTTCCTTTTCGGCCTTATTACAAAGTAACAAGGTGCAAAAGTGTAAACATATCTTCGAAGTCAACTGTACACTGCGATATGCCGTGTAATACATCAGATTGTTAAACACCCGCGGTAAAACACACCGAGTACCGGCCCGGAGACTTTATATTGAATTTCGGTCGCGACAAATCGCAATGTGTGAATAGCCAGGTCTCGTAATCCGCTTCGCTAGAAATATGCCGCGCGAAGCAGCTCGGACTGTGATGACGTGCCCGAGCTGCGTTTGCCTCAGGCAACGCAGCCTGCACTGTTTCGCGCGGAAATTTCCTCGCGAGGCAGCTTGTTCTGAGTGAACCTGGCTAATCATTATATTGCATTAGAATCACTATTTGTGAAAAATCTATATTATTACTTTGCGGAAATGAAAAACCGAATCAAAACTATGTAAAAACTGTTGTTACAGATGCAGTGCATAATTGTTTCCCTTCGTATTTTCTCGGAAAAGTTCGTCATTGTCATGCTACTTACTTCAATCGACCTCAGTACTTTTTGTACTTACCGAGACTTGGCCAGCGCCGTCCACTCCAAGGGACGCATTTATGCGTTAGAGGGAGCAAGTGATATTGCTATCTCATTCTACCGCATGGCTGCGTCCCTTGGAGTGGCCGGCGCTGGCCGATCGTGTAGAGGAGCCATAACAATCTTACCTCCAGTGTTTGGGCAGAGTACGCAGTTGACGAGGCGGGACGGAGACTGCAGACATCGGCGGCACAGCCACTGGCCCTCGGGTATGTACGGCACCTAGATTTAAAAAAATCATTTTCAATCAATCAATCAAAATATTTATTGTTGGTCATGAGTTACAGAGATGTTATTATAATGTAGGTACAACGGTCTTCATGTCCTGCCTCTGTGAGGCGTACAATATGGGAACTTAATTCTAAATGAGATCATTTATGTAAATATAGTAACTTATGCTACACGAAATAATGGAATTATAAAATGAGTGTACATATTGTTTTATATTATTCTGTTAAAAAATCGGAGATGCTGTAAAAACATTTCTCTACAAGCCAGTGAAAAAGTTTTCTTTTAAATTCCATAGGCATCAACTTCTTTAGATGGATTGGTAGTTTATTATATATTTTTGGACACATAACCATAACACTCTTTGAGAAAAATGCCGAATTTGACCCAGGATATCCAATATCATAACCATACTTAGATTGAAGACGTGGTCTTGGATTTCTACCTTCAAACATATTCGGGTTATTTTTTACAAACAGACTGATTTCAAATATGTAAAGGGCTGGAAAAGTTAGAATTTTATTTTCGAGAAACAGTGGACGACATGACTCAGCTTGATTAAGACCATATATAGCACGGAGGCATCTTTTTTGTAATCTAAAGACTTGGTCTTTATTCCCAACATTACCCCATAAAATAATTCCATAGCGTAGATTTGACATGACATAGTCGTGGGGCCGGTACAGGCAGACTGCAACTTGTATGGAAACTGCACGCAGACGTTGAAATTGGCGTGCAGTTCCCATACAAATTGAAGTCCGTCTGTATCGGCCCTATGATTTGGTCAAAAAGTGTTTTTTGAAAAACAAATTATAACCAGCATTCAATGAATGTAGGTATGGTGCTTTACGCACACTAGTGTCCCATCCCCTCCCCCCGACGCAACCCCCCCCCCTTTTAACATGCCAGTACCGGTTTATCATGGCGGTTTTAGTTCTATAATCTTTACTACTTTTTGATTATGGCGAAATGCAAACTAAAATTGTTAGGACGTACCCCATAGCAGTCCTGATGGACTGCCAAGTTACACATGTCACAGAACAGAATGACGTTGGTGTTCTGACATTCACCGTCCATGCAGATGCAGCAGACGGCATCTTCATCTACCTGGGCCGCTGTTTGTTGGCCGGTTTGGGATGCCTGAAACAAAGAAAGGGAAATCGTGTAATCGTAATACCTCTGGAGTTGCAGGCGTCCATAGGCTAGATTAACGTCCTGCGCATGATCCTAGAGCAGTGTCATGAGATGAAAAGCGAGCTCCATATCCTGTTCGTAGACTTCGAAAAGGCTTTTGATAGGGTAAAGTGGAGAAGCATATGGCGAATACTGAAGCAAAGGGGAATACTAGTCAAGGTCATAGAAATAATCAAGTGCCTTTATGAGGGATGCACTTGTCGAATAATGCACAGGGGCCAATTGTCAGATCCGATACCCGTCACTGCTGGAGTTAAACAGGGCTGTTTGCTGTCACCATTGCTGTTCCTGATTGTCTTGGACGATGTGATGCGCAGAGTTACCAGTCAAGGGGAAAGGGGGCTGCCCTGGGTCAATGGCAAAACCCTGGAAGATATTGACTTCGCTGATGACCTGTGCTTACTTGCTACGACACAAGACTATCTGCAGTCGAAGACCGATGACCTGGCCGATGCCGCAGGAAGAGAGGGATTACGTATCAACTGTGCTAAAACGAAAGCTATGCGCCTGCACGCCCAGAATGCAACGCCTATTCTAGTAAACGGGGAGCCAGTTGAAGAAGTAACAAAATTTACATATCTGGGAAGTGTTATGAACCCCCTGGGAGGTGCAGAAGCGGATGTTGAAGCTCGCATCAATCAAGCCCGCGCCGCATATGCGCAGTTGAAACCCGTATGGACTTCCACAGTCATCACTCGCTGCACCAAGCTAAGGGTTTTCAACTCGAGCGTAAAGTCGGTCCTCCTATATGGATGCGAGACATGGCCCGTCAAGCAAGACATAACCAGTAGACTCCAGGTGTTTGTAAACAAGTGTTTGCGGCGAATCGTAGGAGTCTACTGGCCACGGACCATCTCCAATGTTAAACTATGGGAACTGACTGGCCAAAACCCTTTAGCTAAGGAGATACTTCTGCGGAAATGGCGCTGGATAGGACATGTTTTACGAAGGCCAAACAATCACCTATCCAAGCAAGGGCTGACCTGGAAAATTCCCGGAAAAAGAGGACAAGGTCGCCCACGTACCACCTGGAGGCGCACAGTGGAAAAAGAGGCGGCATCAGTTGGCCTCGGCTGGGCGGAGCTGGAAGAGGCCGCGCTGGACCGAGAAGAATGGAAATCCCTTCTGAGAGCCCTATGTCCCTGATGAGGGATAACAGGATATCATCACATCATCACATAGGCTAAGGAGACAACTTACCATCAGGCGGGTTGTATGCTTGTTTTTCACTAACGTGGTATAAAAAAGAAAGGGAAATTAACCTTGACAAAGTGGAATGATTATCCATATAGTCTGCCTGCCATACTTATACCACTATATGAATATATGGGTACACGAAATACAGCAGCATTTGAAGGAATGCCAAGTGTGCTGAGAAAGAGGGAGAAGAACTCACTCATTTTTAAGGAAGTGTCTTTTTCAAATACTTAAATAAAAAAACAGGAGCATTTCCTTATTCTGTTCTGATATATTTTTGGCAATCATCAACATCATCTCAGCCATAAGACGTCCACTGCTGAACATAGGCCTGGCATAGGCTGGCAAAAAAGGGTTTTTGGGGGGTGAATACCATAATCGCCACGCTTGGCAGGCGGGTTGGCGATCGCAGTCGAGTACACCGAATTTGAGGGACGCTGCTGCCCATCCACCGGTGGTCTTGGACGTGGTTTAAGGACATACCCGGGTCCTGGACGTAGTTTAAGGACATACCCGGGTTTTTTGGCAATAAAAGTACCTATCTATAAATTATTGTATAAACAGCAACACTCATAATTGTACTTCAGGAGCATTCCACGGGCTGTCCCTGTACAAATGCATTTTATTTCCTGTGTTGCGACTTTTTTCTCGGCATTTAAAGTAGGCGATTATTTTTCTGTGCATATTTTTGACCATTTGTAATAGAAAAGGAATCTCTTATACCTTTAAATCTTCAGAAACTTCGCGTTTGTACGGGACAACGGTAGACAATTTCATGGAATGCTCCATCAGTAGACCTTTATACAAAAGCCATAAGGTCCACCAATGGACAGTTAAAAGTGTGGGCTATGGTATGGTGACTAGCACAATATATTGTACCATTAAGATTCTTGAGCCTCTGGTTTCCAGCAGGTTTGCAATAATCAATGATTGTAATTATCATCATCAATACAGAGCACGTTTTTTTCTTACCTGAAAGTATGATTCTTTCTCCAATCTATCCATCAACAGCTCCAAGGTATCAACTGAAACAGGCGGCAGACCTTGCTTGACCCTCGTCTTATTGATAATTTCAAGCCATGCGGTATCTTCCTCGTCCACATCATACTCTACTTCACCGTCTAGTTCTTCAGCAGACTTCTCTATGAAGCGGATGTAGGCATTCGGGCGGGGAGGGGCATCACAAACTCTTTCATTGTAATCCTCAATAAGCTGAAATTAATGTATTTGTAAATGGATAAGCATCATAATTTAATAAAAACTTGCATTTACACAAAAAGCAAATACATTTTTTTGCTGTCTTTGTTCAATATTGATGACAGAAGTTAGTGATTGCGTTAAAGTTAAAACATTATTGTTATTATGAACAGTTGTACATTGCACACATAACTTATATTGTTACCCCCCTTATTCATAAACGTTTACTAAAGTTGACAAGCCGATAATAATCGTTTGTCCCTTTCCATCGTACCAATACGTCGGAAAGGGACAAATGATTATTATCGGCTTGTTAACTTTAGTAAACGTTTATGAATAAGGGGGTTAAACTACAGTAAAATTTACCTTGAAGCTGGCTTCAGGCAATTTAACATGAGGTTCAGGCGGTGGCTCAACAAACGGCACTGGTTTCTCAAGCTCTGCGTTCTTCTTTTCCCAATCCTCAAGCGACATTATCGGCAGGGGCTGATCTATAGGGATCCTGCTAATTTTACCATCTATCTCAAACTGGACCACTTTCTGGGCTTCCGCAAAAGTTAGGGCTTCTTTGGGTGGACTTTGCAGGGCTATGTCACCAGTTGGCACTGGCGCCCGCGTCGATCTGCCCTTCTTGCGGTGGCTAACAGAGGCCGGGGTAGCAGGCGTCGGATTGTCATGATCATAGTTCACCAGGTGATACTGTAGCCCACACAAACTCTTGTACACTTTATCACACTTTTCCAAGGGACATTGGTAAGGTGGAGGCCGGTTTTGACGGAGTTTTTTGCAAAACTCTAGAACGTCGAAATCTAAACCCATTTTGAATTAGTTGTGACCCACTTCATTCAATATAAACCATTTTAGATGTGAATAAATAAGAATACCAGCCCGCACGAGTAATATAAACACTACTATGTGGAAAAGTAGTTTGTAAACTTGATTAGTATTGGTGAAAGGCGCAAAATGAGCAAACACGAAAGCTATACGAAAGCAAGACAAGCGGCGCCCGATTACCAATAAATGTGACAGTTGTTGACGAGTGCCATGTTGCTATTGGAATAAAATATTTATGCGGCAACTCTTCATAGACTTTAATATTCTGCAGTAATATTACAAAATATTATAATTAAAGATAATATGATTCTAATAAATTACGTGCCTTATTACAGTAAAAATTATCTCCACAAATGTTGCTTTGTATTTTTTGTCAGGCAAAGTCTATGGTATCTGTGCCACAGATGCTTAAAGAATGTTCAAGAAAATTCTATAACCCAAAAAAGTCTATGGTTTACGAAATGTCAGTGGATTGTTATTGTCTGTTGTGAATGCTCGCAAAAGTGTGAAAGTAGATATCATTTCCTCGAAAGTGCAAGTTTTTGTAAAGCGTGTTGATTTCGAAGTGCTAAAGTATATAATTGGGTTAACAGAATGGATTACATATCGTTTTCAAACTATTCGTACGGTGACAACGACGACTATCCTCACGAACCGCACATAATGCCCGTGCCTGCGGGAGGACCATGGAATGTGCAGGGACTGTCTTGGGGGTCACATTCGCCGCCCCAGCTGGTGCAGTTTAACGCTCAAGTGCCTCAGCAACCTCGGTTTTCTTCAATAATGCACTGCAAACGAAAAAGTTTAGATCCAGAGCCATCAATGTAAGTAGAATTTTTCATCTTTTATTTTGCTTGTTTCTTTTGAATTTGAATCTTTCGAACCCTACCAATGTGTTGTGTTAGCTGAAAATATGTTGGAGATTCGAATTGAGGCTACTTAAAGAGCCATTGGGTCTTAAAAGCTCACGTTGCAAATTGATCTAGGCACAGAAAACACTTAACGTTACTTTTATAATTTCAGCCCAGCAAAGATATACATAACTGAAGACAAAATGGCAGATCACCTCAACGGTCTACATCTGTCTACAGACTATAGAACACACCACCTAGCCAGTAGTAATAACTCTATGAGTATGGATATGGACACTCCCACCAGCACTGATGTGAGAGACAAGTTGAAAGGGCACACCATTGTACTCTCGGAGGAGATTAAGAAACTTAAGGATGAGCCGCTGATACCTCCTGCGCTTATTGAAAGGTAAGAACCATTTTGTTTATAGGGTTCCATACCCAAAGGTTATTATAAACAGGACCCCATTACTAAGACTTTGCTGGCCGTCTGACTGTCCGTCTGTCTGTCTGTCACCAGACCAGCTGAAATTTTCACAGATGATCTATTTCTGTTGCCACTATAACTATAAATGCTAAATCAGAATATAATAAATATTTAAGTGGGGCTCCACTACAACATGATTTTTTGCCGTTTGTTGCATATTGGTACTGAACCCTTCATATGTGAGTCCGTCTCGCATTTGGCTAGTTTTATTTTATCTTAAATTACACATTAAAATATTACTACTTAATTTGTGTTGTACAAACAGAGTACCCGCCTAGCTGTCTTTGGCAGTGAATATGTTAAAAAGAATCTTCAGAAAGGGGTTGTGCACAAATCACGCGAGGTGTTTTTGGCTACTTTTTGACCCCCCCTCCCCCTTGGTGATATTTCGTGAGGTTTTTGGCTACCCCCTCCCCCCACACAACCTCACGTGTATTTTTTTGAATATTTTTCATTCGACCTAATTTTAAAGTAAATAGTATTGTGTACATATAGAAAATCTTGTTTATTTTTCTATTTTCGTTAAATAGACATGCTATTTTGAAGTGCAGAGTGAAGATTTATGTTTTACCGAGACCGAGAAAAAGTATCTACTGATGTGGTGGGTGAGTGAGGTTTCCTAACCCCTCCCCCCCCCCTAACGTAATCTATCGTGATTTTTTCGTGACCCACCCTCCCCCTATCGAACCTCACGTGATTTGTGCACAAGCCCAAAGAGATGCAAAAGAAATGTGATGTCATTCAAGGGACAAGCTTGTGTTATTCTAAAATAATCATTTAAAAGTAAAATTAAATCATGATTATAATAATTTATCAAAATCAAATTTTTATGGATGGAGATTTGTTTGTGTTTTGGTTACAATTAAAAACTATTAATTGCTAAAACCTACCTCATTGTTACAGATTAGAAAAACCCTGCATGTCCCTGGTTGTCTGGCAGCCCAAAGAGAGTGTAGTAGACAAAATAAAGGGCACTACCACGGAGAACAGAACAGAAGAAGAGGAACCAAAGAAACGGAATGGTGTTCTCGTTCCTGATATGGGCATGGATGGCGGTATGGATGTGGAGATGTAAGTTTATTTCTGGTCTTAGATGTAATTTAGTGGTTAAGTTTTGTAAGATTGTTTGAGAGTACAGTTGGATCAATTTATATAGAGCTAAATGTATAAATAAACATACCAAACATACCAAGTATCAGTCTCAAACCATTCTTTCTTACATTTGGAGTTTTAGTGGTGCTTGTGCTGGGCCCAATGGGGAATTTGTTTTCTCTTTAACTTTGCATCTATTATTTGATATTGTATGATAATAATAAATAACCTCTAACCGCCCAGGGACCTATAAAAAGGCCTCCTGTTCCATTCTAATTTGAACTTTGTGTTGACAAAATAAAATTTCATTTTGCTTGGCAAGGTTTGACATATGGGTGGCTAGAGGATATGGTAAAATTTTCAAACAATGGAATACATATTTATATTTTCATTCCATTCAATAGTAGTGTCAGAAAAAAATGCTAAGTGGGTGAAGTGTTCAAAGTTTTCCTTGACACACTATTCTCTTAACAGTAAAGTCATGTCAAGATCATTTTGAACTCTTGGCCCGCTTAGCAACTTCTGCTGCTGACTGTACTAAATTTTGGAATGTGATCATTTTTGTATCAAATTGATCCAACTGACTGTACCAAAAGCAGCTTAGCAGACTGAAGAGTAAATGATACTTTGAAAGGTTTTTGATATTGAATAGGCACATTACTTATTGGAAAATACACCGTGTTTTTATTGAATTCCGTTAACTTCGGGGTATGGTTAAGTATGTTTGAGAGAACTAAATGGCATAGTTAATTTTCAAAAAAAAAAATTTTTTTGCTTTTTTTGTAAAAAAATAATTAAGGTTAAAAAGTAATTAAATGTAGCATATAGCGTTGTTGTAACACGGGCATTACATTTAACTCAACCAAACAATTGAAATCTATGAGATATCAATGTTATTTCAAACATTGATCGACCGAGATTGTACTTAAGTTTAGTAGCAAATGTATGAGCTCATTCTAAACACTAATCAATATGTAAACCGGCCCTAAGGCAAGTGTACACTTGTAGAGGCCTTATAGGAAAAAAATAAATTATTGATTATGTCCGAAATGGAGTTAATTAGAATATCGGTGTCTTTGAGAAAGTTACTTGATTTAAGCTCAGGAATGCACCCTTGAAATTAACGGAAATCAAAAAAAACACGGTGTATATTGCTGGCACCATGTGCATTTATTTTTTTGTTTACTTTGTAAACGTTGCTGGAGCATTCCATGAAATTGTCTACCGTTGTCCCGTACAAACGCGAAGTTTCTGAAGATTTAAAGGTATAAGAGTTTCCTTTTCTATGACAAATGGTCAAAAATATGCACAGAAAAATAATCGCCTGCTTTAAATGCCGAGAAAAAAGTCGCAACACAGGAAATAAAATGCGTTTGTACGGGACAGCCCGTGGAATGCTCCTGCTGTATTAACTACTGTATGCTGTATTAATTAATTAATTACTGTATGCTGTATTTTACATTATTTGCACTTGAAGTGTGAACCATTTAATCTCAGAAATATAAGTAAAGACAGAGAGGTAACTCCATACATCAGTACGGTTACCATCAGTTTGTCACTGACATAAACGCCGTCGAGAACGTAATTTACTTTCTATACATCTCGCTCGCACTCGCATATTAGTGCAAACGGGATGTATAGAAAGTAAATTACGTTCTCGACGGCGTTTATGTCAGTGACAAACTGATGGTAACCGTACAGTTTTCTTACCAAAACGCGCGTTATTTCGTAGTCGACATCTAGCGTCAAGTAGCGGAATATATCAGTACTGCTAGTCGACAATAGGTGTCGCGGCGAACAAAAACTAATGCTCAACAATTTTCAGCCTACCTTTCTACCTTTCCTTTTTTTTTCTTTTTTTTCTTTCTTTTCCTTTTTTTTTCTTTTTTTTTTTCTTTTTTTTTTCTTTTTTTCTTTTTTTTCTACCTTTGTACCTATTTGTAAAAGACCTGTCCGCCCTCGGAATACCCAACTGGCGTGAAGTGGCGCAGAATAGGGCAGAATGGCGCTCTCTTGTGTCAGAGGCCAAGATCCTCTTTGGGTCACTGAGCCAGTGATGTATGTATGTATGTAACAATTTTCAGCAAATATTATAACCGGATTACTCGAAACTCTATTTTCAACTCCTTTTGCTTCTAATATTATTTGTAAATTGTTTTAGCAGTACATTTTTCGTCAGTAGCGACACTTGCGCCAACTGGTGTCAAGTAACGGTACTCATAGTTCCACTACTTGACGCTAGATGTCGACTACGAAATAACGCGCGTTTCGTAAGAAAACTGATCTATGGAGTTACCTCTCTGTCTTTACTTATATTACTCTATCGCAGCGGTCGGCAACCTTTTAGCAGCCAAGGGCCACATAGTAGTTAACGAAGATGACGCGGGCCGCACTTTGGTAATATTTGTGACTTTAGCAGACATTGTCGATCGTCAGTACTACATAAAAAACCGGGCAAGTGCGAGTCGGACTCCCGCACGAAGAGTTCCGTACCATAATGCAAAAAAAAAACAAAAAAAAAAGCAAAAAAAAAAACGGTAGCACAGGGCGGACACGCCATACATCGAAAATCATTTGCGTTTATATGTGTGCACGGCACGTCTGTACACGCGTCATTGTGTGAGTAAGTGGCTTAGGGCTGACTCGTGCGGCGCGCGGGGAAGGCGAAGCCGAGGTTTGCCGAGGCCGGCCGAAGGACACGACGAGCGGCCCGCTGCGTTGCATAATTCGACCGAAATACGTAAAAAAAACAAAATATAGGTTTATGTTTTATTTCGCTCCAATTGTTGAATTGGCTTTGTCAGTTTATAGTTCTGCACGTAGTTGGACTTTCAACACGCCATTATTAAATGTACCTTATTGTTGATGCCTATTGATTATTTTATATAACATACATAATTATTTCTTAAATTCTTAAAATTAAATTAAAAATCAAACGCGAATGTCCCGCGACCAACAAGTTCTTTTTTGTGAAAAGAGTGTTAAACTAAAAATAAAACATTTACGAGGAATATCTGTGTAGAAGGTCTAGTTACCTTAGGTACTTTAAATATTAAATGTTGGCTTAACATTCACAAATTCAACGAACGGGTTTTAATTCATATGATATTATTATTTTTACGCAAAAGTATAGCCTTATTTTCTGATACATATTTCGTCTCTTTGGAAAACTATATTTACTATTCATTTCTACAATAAGTAGCTATCCGTACTACCCGTACATCGCACAATACACCGGCATTTTGAACGTTGCGTCATCGCGTCGCGGCGTCGCTAGCCGAACTGAGCGTACGTCAGGAGTCCGTCAGAACTCAGTCGCGGGGCGAGGTAATCCGAGTCGGGGCGGGGCGGTGCGTGTCCGTTCTGTATGATAATACTATTACTTATTCTGTGACGGTAGCCATCCAAGTACTGACCACTCCCGACGTTGCTTAACTTTGGTCAAAAATCACGTTTGTTGTATGGGAGCCCCATTTAAATCTTTATTTTATTCTGTTTTTAGTATTTGTTGTTATAGCGGCAACAGAAATACATCATCTGTGAAAATTTTAACTGTCTAGCTATCACGGTTCGTGAGATACAGCCTGGTGACAGACGGACAGCGAAGTCTTAGTAATAGGGTCCCGTTTTACCCTTTGGGTACGGAACCCTAAAAATAGCCAGGGAGGCTCGCGGGCCGCAAGCGAGAGGTTGGCGGGCCGCAAGCGAGAGGTTGGCGGGCCGCATGCGGCCCGCGGGCCGCTGGTTGCCGACCGCTGCTCTATCGCATTAACTATGTATGTCCATACTTTTATTTTATCTAAAGTCTTCAACTTTCAATTTGTTATATGTCCATCATGTCCAAGTATATGCCTTATTGATCACATGCTTTATCAGGTGAAGCGTGTTACTAGGCCAAAATGAATGAATAAATGAAGAAATACAATGGTGCTTTATTTTTCAACTCCAAAAGTTATGAACTACAGATGTGTTCACGAAAAGTGCCATTCCTGATCTTATGATGTTTATTACTACGCTAATTTAACTTTGACATCTCTCCTCTACACGATGGGCCAGCGCCGGCCACTCCAAGGGACGCATTTATGCGTTAGAGGGAGCAAGTGATATTGCTATCTCATTCTACCGCATGGCTGCGTCCCTTGGAGTGGCCGGCGCTAGCCCATCGTGTAGAGGAGCCCGAAAACACATTGTTTATAGTAAAGAAAGGATGCTTAGCGCAAGGAATTTCGTCCATTGACCCGCCTATTCCTGTTTCTATCGCACGCGCGTAATTTTATTGCCGTCCCGCCCGTGGCCAATGACACTCTGCGAGCGGGACAGCAATATAATTATGCGCGTGCAATAGAGATAGGAATAGACGTGTCAATGTATGAATTTCCTTGTCGCAAGAGTTGTAGTCTTGTTGTCTTTATCAAAATTATTGTTTTCTCGAATTATGCGAATTTTAAATTGAACAGAATCAAAGCCTGAAACTTTTTGAAAATACTTGTATACCACATTGTAAATCTATCAGTATGTATTAAATGTAGCTTTATTAATAACTTCTCTACCTTTGTACCTATTTGTAAAATATAATATCCATACCACTGCAGTAGATTTTTGTATATAGTTATAGTTGCTAGTTCATTCATAGTTTCTAAAAAATTGTCAACTACCTATTTGTAATTTGAATTTTATGCGCCATGAATATAAGGTTGATATTATTCTTAAGCTTGGTTTGAAATTGAATCCTTTTCATGCTCAAGTAAAAATGTGATGAATTGGTTTTGATATTTTCGGTGTTTTTTTAAAACTGGTAACTGGTAGAGCTACCAGTGTCACTAACTAAAGTAAGACCAACGAAACAAAAAAACCAAAAATAATGTAAACAAGTATTTCCTGAGCTATTTTGCGATATCGAGCGATTAATATCTTTGTCCTTATCACTCATACGCAAAAATGCCTTCGGCTGGTTGACGAAGGCTGTTCCTTATTTCGTGGCACAAGAAGGCTGTCAGTATAGTACAGAGGATACCAAACATTTGGCCCACCATTTTGTGAAAAAGTTAATCATTTGTTTTCTTCAAATAAAACGGTCTTGAATCTCTAAAAGTTTGTTTACATTTGTTATCTCGCTACGTTGGTCTTACTGTAAGTATTAATGTCATAGATACAACAAACTGCCAATTGAATGTAAGTATGTTGTCAGTTCTGTATGAGTATGAGTTCTGTATGTTTGTTTATTTGTTGTCAACGTAATTATGTCCGAATGAAAGTCGTTATAAAATAGGTTTAGTTTAGACGCTATCGTGATCTATGTTATGTATGAAATAAGAATAAACGATTTTTTTATTAAAATGTCTTTAATTTTTCACAATATCTCTTTGAGTACATTAGCTTAATATAATTTAATACATCTTATCAAAAACTCTGTAGAATACTGATTGACAGATCAACACTTAAAAACAAAGTTAATAATAAAATACTTCAAATTGCGATTTTATTAAATTATCTACTTACATAATAATAGGCGTATTATAGTTTGCAATACACTGAGTACGGTTAACCGGAATATTTGTTAAAAAATACGTAAGGACAAAGGAGGGGAAATGACCTTGAAATGGGTTCCGGTACACCACCCGGTGTATCGCAAAGTGAAATAGCCCTTTAACCCTTTTCCAGGCATAGTACGATTTATCGACCACATACGCGCCAACAGAATTTCAACTTTAGCATTTCGATTTAAGGTTCAAACTAGATTGCACTTTCGGGAATGTGACTTGTCTTTAAATATGATCCATTTAAAGCTGGATTAATTGAAATTTGGATCTTTTGGGAAACCTTGTAGATTGGTGCGGCCTGGAACAGGGTTAACTTTCATATCCTCTAGCCGCCCAGAGACCTATAAAAAGGTCTCCTGTTACATTCCAATTTAAACTTTGTGTTGACAAAATAAAATTTAACTTTGCTTGGCAAGGTTTGACGTATGGGCGGCTAGAGGATATTCGCTAAGTAACAAAGATTCATTGATTAATCAATAAGGCCGCGGACTGGACGCAAGCGGCGAGCGGCAAACAAGGCCATTCGTAACTACATTACGCATGATATATGTACAGTCGACGTTAAAGATATGTTTACACTTGCTCCTTACTCCTTTGTAATAAGGCGAAAAATGTAAACATATCTTATTGGACGTCGACTGTACACATACAGCTTGCATCCAGTTCGCGGCTTAACTCTTATAGATCGTTTTTTTAGCATTAGAAAGAACTTGCAAGAAGGTAAGCGATCTTGACATGTCTTTTAATTGAAAAACGCTTTATAAAAATCAGTAACTATTACTTTTGAAAGCAGAAGAATATAAATGATCGTATTACATTCATAATTGTTACATATTTGCCGAAACTTATTTTTAAAATGTGTTTTTCAATTAAAAGACACATCAAGATTGTTTAACTTAATTTCTAATGCTAAAAAAACGAACTATAGCTCAGTAAGCGTAAGCACCATTTTCTTTTAGACAACACATCGAAATACGTAGTATAGATAAGATACAATACCTAGTGGGCGCTATTGCCCTTGCATGATAAATTGATAAAATATTCGTATAAACTGATGTCATGCAATATCTTACATTTTGTCTCTTTCTCAAATTGGAAACGGAATGGGATAAATATATGATTAACAGTTAACACCACTTTTAACGCTTATTTACTAAAAACAACACACTTTTAGTCTATAAAACGAGGTCTTACTTAACCAGTCAGGCATATCAAAGCAATATGAACCTTCGGTTAGTCATATAAGGTTTAATTTCAAATTGTCATTCAATGGTGTAAAATGTCGAAAGTGCCCGTTTCTAATTTTAAGACCTCCGGCTTTTAGATTCAAATAAAATTTTACAGTCTTTGTTGTTTGTACGATAACTATATATAAGTAGATTATAATAGCTAAATGGAAGTAGCCAAAGAAGTAGCCCAGCAAATGTTAAAATGTTTCAGAGAAGTAGAAGAATCGTTTGATTTTCCTATTAAGTAGGTACCTAAATTAATTATAAAACAGGCACATCACAGAATGAGATTGCAACCTTAGGTTGGTACATAATATCACGTTAGGTAGATATACAGGGTGTTACTGACCATTGGGCTTTAAATTCAGGGCTCGATTCTACTCGCTTAACTGAGCTACTTTTATTATGGCACTAACCCCGAAAGCCCGAAAAAATTTTTACTTTTTCATACATTTTGGCTGATCAGATGTCGACGTTTTCTATGGGAAAGCCAAAAATTTTTCCCCGATTTTAGGGTTGGTCCCATGGTAAAAGTAACGCAGTTTAGCGAGTAAAATCAAGCCCTGGAATTAAAGCCCCATGCATGGTCAGACACATACTGTATATTTTTTACTTCACCCGCATAACAGTTTAAAATTTCGAGATATAAAGTTCATTCAATCAGTTAGGTATTGTCAGCTAGCGTGGAAAACAATCTAGACCTAGATTCTAGGTACCTAATTCATTTTTTATATCAATAAGCAGCTGCCTGCAGCACAAATGTTTGTCTTTTATTTATATTTTTATCATTTCTTAGCTTAACTAACTTTATAAAAAAAAATATATTCGTTGAATTTAAATGATCACATTATAAAAACTTTCTTTTACTTGAGAGTTGAGCTTCTTTTTCTTTGTCTTTTAAGCACTTTACGTTTCAATAGCGAAGATGCGATTGTGATTGTGACATTATCAGACCTAAGCACGTAATCTGTTCACAATATCCTCGTAAGGCCCAAGGTCCTACCTATAGTACTTATTCAGTTCGATGAAATTTAAATCATATCCAATTGGAACAGAGTTGCATTTGTCTCGCGTCGTTCATTTTTTATACAAAGCAAAATCAACTCAATTTCTTACAGTATAGGTTCAAATTGCAGTGGCAAATTTTGGATTATTTATTTGTATGGCTGGGCCTTAGGAGGTTATAACCTTTATGTTTAAAATTAGTCGTTCATATAATTTGACCCTTAGATTCGTAGAATTCGATTCCTAATATTCCTATAATGGCATTGAGCACCTTAATCTAGGAACAGTGGCGGATTTGAAGTACTTAATTATTGGCTGCCATAGGCTCCATGCGGGCCCTGGGTAGTCTAGTCTACCCTGTCTGTACCTACTAGTCGCTCCTGTCTCAGCACCCATCATTATAGTCTGCCACCTTGCTGCCGCCCTAGGCCTGGGCCTACTGGGTCTTAGATCAAATCGGCCACTGTTTAGGAAAGACCGCCCGTTGTTATAGCAACCTTCAATACTGGCCGCTTATAAATGGCCGCCCCTTTATCGCTTGTCGCCGTATGTCACGCGTTGATAAGCTGACACGTATGAAAGTGCGAGAGTGACATAACACGATAGACGATAAAAGCGTTATTTCATGCTAGGTTTAAACGGTTTAAACTATTGAAAGGCCACTTTCCAGGCCACTCTAGAACATGTTGACTTTCACAGTGGCAGTGTCCAGTTCCCTCTTCATGGTCTCCAGCTGTTCGATGTCCTGCACTGATGCCTCGCACTTCTGCACCACTAGCGAGTGGTAGAAGTGGATCGCGAACGCCACGAACACTATTAGCACTGGAAACAGATTTCAATATGTCAGTTGATTACTAGTTTTTTGATACGTACAATAAGGGGAATCAGATAAGTATAAAAATAGGTACCTATATAATAATAGATTTATTTGTGAAAGGTAACGAAAAAAATATTAGTTTGTTTTAAAGTTTGTAGTCTGTTCGTCATTTGGATATAAGTCGAATTATTCTGTATATAGGTACCTACTTATTAAGATTCACATACATACATACATACATATAATCACGCTTATTTCCCGGAGGGGTACTTAAGATACACCCCATAATTGTTAGTTTATAGCGACAATAGTGACTTGATTGATTCATTTTTTTTTTTACTTTTTTTTATTGTATTACCTGGTATCACTATCACAGTAGCTGCTGTAGCCGCAGCGAAGGAGTAGTCCCAGAACTTCACCCAACATAATATGGCGATCTCCACGAGGAACAGGAATAGACCTATGAACAAACATATATACATTAAACAAAAAGTAAAATTAAGAGTTCTCCATATTTTTAAGCCGTGGACGCATACGTCACGCAAGCGGTGTGCCGTTTCTCATTTCAAAAGAATCTGCCGGCCTAGCCAAGGTTACAATCGCTATCGCTTCGACAACGAAAACCATTATGTCTCTCTAGCACTCTTCCATATTAGTGCGACAGTGACAGTTGCGTTTCGATCGCTACGGAGCGTAAGCGATCGGCATCTTGGCTACGCGGCCTGGCGGCCTAGCCAATGTGACGATCGCTTGCGCTACGCCATCGAATCGCTTTGTGTCTTGTGCCTCCACAATCACGAATTTTAGATACCCAATCTTGCGTAATCGTAATCGAGCGAAGAGCAGAGTATTGTCGATGTTGGCGGTAGGCCCTCTAAAAACTGCTTTCTAACTGTTCCAAAGTTTTTGCCAGTAACCTATGTAGCCAACAATTACTACCAGGAAGGTAAAAGATTGACGTCATACAGTGTGATTATTGAGACACGACAGTTGAAACTGTTTTTGTAACCATTAGGCGGCACTTAGCCGCAACTTCCGCTCTTTAGTTTGAAATTACTCAAATGAGTATACTATAGTCATAGTTTTCCCATCACTTTTATGTTATAAACATACGATATTCGTACGTATTATAAATGCGAAAGTAACTTGTTTAGAGTTAGACCAAGAAAAGTCTGCATCGATTTTAATAGCCCATGCAGGGCAAGTGTTATTGACCCGTCATCATTTCATAGAAGTTTGACGTTTATAATAACACTTGCACTGCGTGGGCTATCAACCTAGTACCTAACTATATAGTAATTAACTTTTCCCGTTTTAATTACTCTTAACTTGAAAAAAAAATTGTCCTATCCCTGTGTTCTTAGATTCCTTAAAATTAATTACCTAAGTAGTTTAGGTTGCTAAAGAAATAACTAACAGACAGAGTTATTAATGAAATACTTTCCGTGTTTATCGATGGAAAATAAAGTAACGAATCAATTTGGTAAGCAGCGTGGAATTATTAGTTTGAACATTCACGATTTTCATTACGTTATCAATACTCGTACTAATTAAACACAAATGTTTTGAAAATATGTTTGAAATAAAATGTATCGGATTTATCTTATCCACTTGTACTGTGTAGTGTGTAGGTACTTATGTAGTTATTTTTGATGCAAACTGTTCGAGTTTAGTTTTATTACGGTAAAATATCTGAAGGAAAAAAGGATTAAATTACCTACTAAAATACAACTTTTGATCAGCAAACGTGCATGCTTTTCCAACTAATCCTGGCCTGAATATTGCAGTTAGATTAACAATTATGAGATCGACATCATCGCTCAGCGACGAAGATCTTTTTTCCTAAATAAAGATTTAAAAAAATAAGAAACTCACCTAATACTGTACTAAACGACCATCAAGCGAGCTCACTAAACCCTCTCATTCGTTCATGCGGCGATTCCCTCAACGCTCTCGCCGGGGCTCCCGGCTCCATCTTGCTGACAGCGTCGATGTGCGGGAGCAAGTACGTGGATATCATCAGGGCATGGAATACCACCCTAAGGGAAACTCACCTAATACTGTACTAAACGCCCAAGCGAGCTCAATGAACCCTCTCATCCGTTCAATGTTCATGCGGCGATTCTCTCAAAGCTCTCGCCGGGGCTCCCGGCTCCATCTTGCTGACAGCGTCGATGTGCGGGAGCAAGTACGTGGATATCATCAGGGCATCGAATACCACCCTAAGGGAAACTCACCTAATACTGTACTAAACGCCCAAGCGAGCTCAATGAACCCTCTCATCCGTTCATGCGGCGATTCCCTCAAAGCTCTCGCCGGGGCTCCCGGCTCCATCTTGCTGACAGCGTCGATGTGCGGGAGCAAGTACGTGGATATCATCAGGGCGAAGATGTGGACGGCGACGAGCACGGTCGTGCAGACTGCGAACATCACGAACAGCCATTCTGGGACGTTGGTGGGCTCGTTGATTTGTAGCTCCACCATCGCTACCATTGCGAAGCCTGGAACAAAAGTTTTAGTTTAGTTATAATTATAATCAAAGGTCTATTGATTATATGTGAGATGTGTAACGTCCGAGACAATTTAGTGCTTCGATTTTGTTTAGCTAAACTAAATAGCGCTGTAATACGGCTCCGTAACAAATGAAGTATGCGGTAACTTTGGTTGTCAAAATGCCATCTGTTTCGCCATTTCGGGGAGCAATTTTGATTGAAATGGAGCTGTATCTACCTATATGTAATTCATCCAAAATAACAAAGTCTTATTTTGTTGCAAACTGAATCCTTTCGACGGTTCGAAATAATCGTAATCAAATAGCATAAATTAAGAAATAATATGCTACCTGCTTATTGATGCAACCTTCATGATAGGTATGCCTTGATCATAGCGGTGTGGAGTAATTGATCAAACATTTTACCCTATTCGTCATGTTTCACTTGTTTCCTCAACTTACATTATAACCAAACGTCGGACTATAGGGGGCAGTTTGAGGGCAAGGTAAGGTTTACAAAAAAATCTTAACTTACGAGTATTATAATGTACCTAGTATTTGTAACATAGTTAATTAAATTAGTTACCCGTTATCATTATCAGACTATTCAATCTTATTTTTATTTAAAATTTAAAGGATATAAAAAAAATAAACAGAGCCGTGTTCATAGAACTTGACATGCCCAGTTAACTCATTTGTTTTGTTCCTTTCTCACAGCTGCAATTGTCTGAGTGACGGATAAAGCCAAACGAACTTTTTCGCCATTTTGACTTATGTGTAGTCCAAGTACGTTTATAAATAACGCAGTTAGTTGCTATGATATTTGGAATTTCACATTATAAATACTAGGTACCAAATACTAAGTACAAATACTCGAAAGTGAATTGATTGATTTGCGAACCTTACCTATTATTCTGACATGCCACGAAAATGCCCGCTGGAGTCCGACGTATGATTATAACTTATAAAAGTACGACTGCACCTTCATTGCATACCCAATGACGGTGATAACTACTCTATAAATTACTTTATCCTTATCATAGTAAAGCCAGATTAGGTACTTTACTACATAATTTTTAAGAAAAAAAAAACCGACTTCCATGGGGGCCGATGAAAGATTATTGTAGATGGTACACTATGTAGAAAAGGAGGTAAAACCACCCACTTTTCTACTAGCATTTCGCTTCTGTATAATGGCTCCTCTACAGGATGGGCCAACGCCGGCCACTCCAAGGGACGCAGCCATGCGGTAGAATGAGGTAGCAATATCACTTGCTCCCTCTAACGCATAAATGCGTCCCTTGGAGTGACCGGCGTTGGCCCATCGTGAAGAGGAGCCATGAGGGTCGTAGTTCTAGCCTAACCTAACCCACTCCTCAGATAGCAGTTCGGTTCTGTGCGGATCGCAGTTCGAACCTAATCAAACCCACTTTTCAAGTAGCATTTCGTTTCTGTAAGGCTCGCAGTTCTAACCTAACCTAATCCTTGTTCGATTCTGTGAGGATCGCAGTTCAAACCTAACCTAACCCACTTAATGGCGCATGCCGTGCGGTGTACGGGGGTTTAAGCGGGAGGGGCTAGTAAGATTGGCATCATCGTACTTTATACCTACATTAATTTTATGGTAGGTAATCATAGTTGTTTATTTAGTTAAGGTATAGTGGTTTTCTGGGTCAAGGTCCGGGTCCGAGTCCGGGTCCGAGTCCGGGTCCGAGTCCGGGTCCGAGGCCGGGTCCGAGTCCGGGTCCGAGTCCGGGTCCGAGTCCGGGTCCGAGTACGGGTCCGAGTCCGAGTCCGGGTCCGAGTCCGGGTCCGTGTCCGGTTCCGAGACCGGGTCCGGATCCGAGTCCGGATCCGAGTCCGGTCCCGAGTCCGGGTCCGAGTCCGAGTCCGGGTCCGAATCCGGATCCGAATCCAGGTCCGGGTCCGAACCGGATCCGGGTCCGAACCGGATCCGGGTATGAGTCCGAGTCCGGGTCCCAGTCCAAGTCAAAATCGAAATTCGTAATCACCAAACGTGTACCATGCGTCATTGAAGAGTTCTGTTCTGGTCATCATCAGCAGTTCCACTTCATCAAATGCGACAGTTTTTAATGTAAATGCTTGATTTTATGATGAAAATACAAAAAAATCTATACGTATGCCTTTAATATTTGAGGAGTTCCCTCGATCCCTTATGGATCCCATCATCAGAACTCGAGCTTGACAAAAATGTGGCTTAAAAACTTAACTTGCTTAACGAACATAACGAAAAGGAAAAATCGCCAAACGTGAACTATGCGTCGTTTAAGAGTTCTGTTCTGATCATCATCAGCAGTTCCACTTCATCAAATGCAACAGTTTTTAATGAAAATGCTTGATTTTCTGATGTAAATACAAAAATTTCTATACGCATGCCTTTAAGATTTGAGGAGTTCCCTTGATTCCTCATGGATCCCATTATCAGAACTCGAGCTTGACAAAAATGTGGCTTAAAAACTTAACTTGCTTAACAAACATAACGAAGAGGACAAATCGCCAACCGTGAACTATGCGTCGTTAAAGAGTTCTGATCATCATCAGCAGTTCCACTTCATCAAATGTCACTTTTTTGGGTGTATATGCTTGATTTGTTGATAAAAACCCAAAAATCACTATATGTATGCCTTTAAGATTTGAGGAGTTCCCTCGATTCCTCATGGATCCCATCATCAGAACTGGGTTTTGACAAAAACGGGACCAATCTGTATGCATATACATTCAATCAAAAAAATAATTTTCAAAATCGATCTAGTAATGACGGAGATATGGAGTAACAAACATAAAAAAAAATAAAAAAAAACATACAACCGAATTGATAACCTCCTTCTTTGAGATTTGGAAGTCGGTTAAAAAGAGGAAAATATCCAGATTTTTTCGTACACGGGAAAACGGGTAGTGAATCCCCGCGTGTGACAGGACTGCTAAACAGGCCAGTGGTGTAATGAGTTTTTGCCAAAATTCAAATCAATTCATTCAAAATAAGCTCAATCATTCACTGCCTGTACTTTTTACCCACAGGCACTAATACTCATCGAGACAATTCTAAAAGCCCCAAAACACAATTAGGTTGCGTGTATAGTATACCTACCTAAGTAGGTAGTGCGTAATATAGTGCGTACTGTACTTGGGTACTTCATTAGAATAAATATATTAAGTATATTATAATAAATAATTCGGTCAGGGTGGTGTTGCCATGTTGTGCAATTTTGAATAGTAGGTAACCATTGTATTAAGTAAATACCAACTCGTCAAATCACTAAGCTAACAATAATACTCTTCAAGGGATAAAGTGGTAGTTAATTGTGAAATCAATAAATAAATTGTTTATTCATAGTGAGCCAAAATTTGAATTTCTTACTTATCGGCAGCAAATGAAGCCCAATGGTATACGCCATACCTCAAGCGTTGGCATAGGTCGACTATAAGTAGGTATCATTATTGTGTACATTTCCTTGCCTATACTTACGAAATTGTCTAGTCTTCCTCTCATTGCTTAATGACAACTTCTTCAATAGATTCATATCAGTATTAATATTGATTAGATGAGTGGATTAGGTACTTAGACATTTTTTGACAGTTCTAGGTTACACGTAGGTAATCAATCATCAAAAAAACTTAGCCGTGATTTTGAAACGGTTAGTTATTTTCATTAGCTGCACGAAGTTATGACCTTATAAAAAACTTTTAATAGTAGTGAAAAAAAACAACTCCAACCTCGACTAGTGAGCAACTATTAATTATCTGGTGACCAAGAATAAACAGAGTACTTACCTAAAATTGAATAGAAAAACTTTAGTGCCATGCAAGTATAAAAAAAGTACAGACCTGATGCCTTTGGAGGGCACCTCACTAGAGGGAGTACCTAGGAGGCCTATAAACCAAGGTGGCAAACGATGATTTCTATCAACGTTTCTACCGTCAAATGAAAATTCGACACGTAAATAAAGAATAGTCACGTGATTTTTCGTAACATCTGCCATCCGTCAACCCGATTCAGCTAGACCCAAGATCGAACTTCCACTGTCAAGTTTACCTGATAGCAGCTCCGAGGTGGTGGCGGTGGCTTTCAGTTTGGCCCGAAACATGTGCAGTCATCGCCAGGACACGCCGGGCCAGCCGTTCGCTCCTCACCAGTCCAGCTAGACCCAAGATAGGACTTCCTCTGTCAAGTTTACCTGATAGCAGCTCCGAGGTGGTGGCGGTGGCTTTCAGTTTGGCCCGGGACATGTGCAGTCATCGCCAGGACACGCCGGGCCAGCCGTTCGCTCCTCACCAGTCCAGCTAGATAGGACTTCCACTGTCAAGTTTACCTGATAGCAGCTCCGAGGTGGTCAGTGGCTTTCAGCTTGGCCCGGGACATGTGCAGTCATCGCCAGGACACGCCGGGCCAGCCGTTCGCTCCTCACCAGTCCAGCTAGACCCAAGATAGGACTTCCTCTGTCAAGTTTACCTGATAGCAGCTCTGAGGTGGTGGCGGTGGCTTTCAGCTTGGCCCGAGACATGTGCAGTCGCCGCCAAGACAGCCCGCCGGGCCAGCCGTTCGCTTCTCACTAGACCCAAGATAGGACTTCCACTGTCAAGTTTACCTGATAGCAGCTCCGAGGTGGTGGCGGTGGCTTTCAGCTTGGCCCGGGACATGTGCAGTCGCCGCCAGGACAGCCCGCCGGGCCAGCCGTTCGCTTCTCACTAGACCCAAGATAGGACTTCCACTGTCAAGTTTACCTGATAGCAGCTCCGAGGTGGTGGCGGTGGCTTTCAGTTTGGCCCGGGACATGTGCAGTCGCCGCCAGGACAGCCCGCCGGGCCAGCCGTTCGCTTCTCACTAGACCCAAGATAGGACTTCCACTGTCAAGTTTACCTGATAGCAGCTCCGAGGTGGTGGCGGTGGCTTTCAGCTTGGCCCGGGACATGTGCAGTCGCCGCCACGACAGCCCGCCGGGCCAGCCGTTCGCGGGCTCCTCGCCGGTCCAGCCGGGGGATCCCGGCATGGCGAGGGCGACTTCGCTTACGCTCTGCAAGAGAATAATAATTGATTTTTTTGATTTTTAACTAAGAAAAGACAGCTAGGAAATTAGAAGGGGAGATGACCATCGCGCGGGTTTTTACCTTTTACCACAAAAAGTCTGAAAATCAGGCCCCGTAGACAACATGCCAAATGCTAACGCTACGTAGCGAACGAAACGCAACTGTCACTGTCCCACTAATATGAAAGAGCATAGAAGGTAGCATCCTATACCTTATTATTATTATTGTACCTCTATGTGAAAGAGTGATAGAGAGACACAAAGCGATTCGATGGCGAAGCGCAAGCGATTGTCACCATGGCTAACCCGCCAGGTACGTTCACTATTTTCGTCGGTAGCACACAAGCATACAGCCCGCCGCTAAGCGTTTACCGTAGTTTATGTATACACTAAATGCGCCATGTACTTACGCGAGCACGAAACGATGCCGATGTAATTGAGTAATGCTTCATCAGCGTCCTATGAGACATTGAATGATTGGCAATCTCCTTATTTCAATCCAATTTAGGACCTACGAGTATGACGGATTCCTTGGTGTTTTGTTAGACACTACTTATTTCGAAAATGATGAAATTTTTTGACAAAACCTCTTAATGTTCGATTAAGTAGGTATCTACACACTTAAAATTCGGAAACGCGTTGTAAACACTAACAAGTCTAACAACCCCTAACACTAAAAAATTTAACTTATTTTGGCACAAAAAAAGTTTCACGTTTGACTAAAAAATACCACAGTCAACACTGTAAGTATTTTCTTTCTATCGGTTCAGACACAACACGATCGCACTAACGAATGAATATTGAACAAACGTCGGCAAACAGTGGAAGTTTAGGAGGAAGTACTTAGATTACTAACAATATGGTATAACATTAACACGTCGTTATGTTTTCATTAAGATCTGTCTTGAATTTGGGACAAAATCATTAAGATATCATTCTAGATAAGCACTTAACGTTCGCAATTAGGTGGATATGGACTTGATTTAAAAGGTGTTGTAAAACAAAAATGGACATCGTCAATGTAATAGAAAATAGGGCAATCTGAAGTTCACTTTACGTATCTTGAAGAATAGGTTTAGTTTTAGTGGATTGATCATTGTCTAAGCTTATTCAGACTGATTTCACAAGAAAGACGGCAGATACCCTGAGTAGCGATCAGTTCAATTGGCATTGTTTTTTTTTTCATTTAACCAAAAGCCATATTCCTGACTTTATGAGTCAGGCGACTGGCTAGCTTCGGTACTAACTTTTTGCCGTCCTGTTTTCGTCTCGCATATAGTACAGTCGCGCATACTGCTGTACTTTTGCCATGTCTCTAGACGAGATAACGACTCAACTCAATAGAGCGACTGGTCGTTTCGTACAAGGAAGAGTGGAGGGAACCAGATCGCGCGGCAGATCACTTATGTGCTGGACTGACCAAATGAAATCCGCAGTGGGAAACCGCGTATCTGACAGTGCCAGACAGTCTGATGCCAACAGGGAGAGATGGCGGGAGATCGTGCGAAGAGCTGTCTCCGCCTCTACTACCGATGCGGACCTCAACCTGACCGTAACCGTAACCGACAGAGAAGAAGATAATTGCTAGTAAAAGACTAAAGGCCTGTGCACACCGGCTGCGTGTGCGTGACGTGCACGTGCGCGTGCGTCGTTGTAGCATACAGATCCTTATGATAGATGGCAGACCGCTTGTGTGACGTACGTGCGTGTGCGGCTCCAACATTTTAGCGCACGCACACGCGCACGTCACGCACACGTAAGCCGGTGTGGCTCGGCCTTAAAATTCCTGTGACTAACCTTCATGGACTGGTTGCACTGGCAAGGCGACAGATACCCCGGATTGAGCAGCACAGTCGCGGGCGACCGGCTGGGTACCATGCCGTTAGGCGTCGCGCTTCCGTTGGGGCTCGCTCCTCCTTTAGCGCACACGTAGTCCAGGCTGTGGGGCGGCGTGATCGATATCGTTGGGCTGTCTGTCACCGTCACTTTGAATCTGCGGGAAATCGGTTCAGTGTAGTTAATGACGCGAGTTTACAATCTAGGGGCTAGTCTGAGTAGCGATCAGTTTGATCAGTTTCAACATGCACACCGCACCAGCAGCTAGGTGTAAGGTTTATAAATGCTGAAGTCAGAACTCGCCCTAGTAATACAAGAATGTAGTTGACAAAAATCACAGATACCTATAACTATATGGACCATTCGCAGCATATTAATATGTAGCGCTTTTAGAGCGTCATGGTGGAGGGCAAATTCAAATCATCTTAAAGACTTTGCATAAAAGGAATTTCCTTCTCCAAACACGCTATGCCACACGATTTGCGACATTCCGATCAGCAATATTTACCTACACTAAGCCTATAAGTATTAAGTAAGTAATTGTCTTCATTGCGTGGTAAACGAACAATAAAAGAATATTGATGATGGTATTACGAAGGTAATCGATTGAATAATTAAAGTAGTAATTAGCAGAGGATAAGGAAGATGGCGATTGCTCTAGATTTCAGCCCTTGATTAACACCCATTGTTTGAAGGCAAAACTTTATAAAATAACGCCATTTGCAGTAATTAAGTAGTTAGATGTTGGTAATGCTGGTGACTTAATTAGAGTTCGATGGATCTATAAAATGGTAGAGAATGATTTACGATACGATAATCATATTAATAAGCTATCAAATATAATTGATGTTCTTATTTAAAAAATAATAGTTTCATAAAAATTACATCAACTTTTTTGTTTAATTAGAACATTAACAATTAAGGTAGAATATCAAGGTTCATTGCAAAACTTAAACGAAATTACCTACAGGTATAAAATTCATTACACCGGGTACCTTAGTACTTCAGTACCTAATATAGTTAGGTCCCTGAGCATAATTGGTGGGACTGGTAGCCATCGGGCTCAGGACAATAAGTTTTAGTCTGGATGTTTTAGCCTTTGCATTTAAGCAAAACTGAACGTGAATCAGAAGAGATAGAAGACAAAAGCTCGCGTTTACTGACAACATCGATTTAATCTACTTATAGAAGACTTCAGTTAGATTTTGCGCGTATCAGTCTTATTATATAGTAAACAGCTTAGTAACCATACGTAAGTTATGTCCCGGGTTAGGACCCGGGTATGTCCTTAAACCACGTCCAAGACCACCGGTGGACGGGCAGCAGCGTCCCTCAAATTCGGTGTACTCGACTGCGATCGCCAACCCGCCTGCCAAAGCGTGGCGATTATGGCATTCACCCCCCAAAAAAGGGGGAAGCCTATGTTCAGCAGTGGACGTCTTATGGCTGAGATAACGATGATACGTAAGTTAAACGTACTGGTGCTCGACGCGGTCCCAGTACATCAATGTACATCAGTGACATCAGGGTGGCATCTATTGGGCATTAACATGTCGAGCACTAGTACGTTTACCTTTTACGAAACTTTATAAATAACGTGCACTCAACTTCATTGTCTAGAGAAGTCCCGAACCAACAAGAATTATTCACAAACCCTCAACCAAACCTTAACACAGACAAAAGACAAACGCACAGATAGCGGCAGCGAGTCGGAGACTGGCGTCGAGGTAGTAAAGTTTGTAATAAATCGATTAAAAACAGACTTCACAAAACTATTCAAAATGATAATATAATTTCATGGTCTTCTTAATTCGAGGCGAGAGTAGCCAAAATATCTGAGGGTGTGCCTATTTAATTATAATTATATTAGAAGAGTTCCATCGATTCCCTCTAGATGATCCTATCATCAGATCCTGGCCTGATGACAAGCCTGGGACCAACTGCAAGAAATCCTTTCATTACACAATATTTCAAGTCTCCGAGAAATGGGATAGTATTCATAAAAATTGCTAAACAAAATCCAGTTGAATTGAGAACATCTTATCTTTTAAAATCGGCTATATAAATACCTAATACAAACACCTCGCTACGAGTATATCTGTCCGTGCATTTACTATTAAGGATGACTCACGTTGGACCGGGCCGTGTCCGGGCCGGAGCTTCCGGCGCATCGTTTTCTATGGAAAGCAGAACGTGATGATCATGTCATGCCATAGAGAAATAAGCGTCGGAAGCTCTGGCCCAGACACGGCCCGGTCTAACGTGAGTCATCCTTTAAACGTCTTACTTTGAACTGTATCCACTATCATAGCTCGGCGGCTTCCCTATGAACGGGCAGGAGTCGCTGAACAAGCTCTTAGGTCTGATCTCGTGCTTGTGCCTCGTCCGGTGGGCCCTCTCGTAGAGGTGGTCTGAGGTGTGGTACCTTTGCAGGGTGCGGGGCCTCGCCTTCCCGCTAGGTGGCGTCTGTGTGCATTGGTCGATGCGACACGGCGCCTCTTCCAAGCTTGTCACGAAACTCGCTTCTGATATCTGGAAAGATGAAAGTTTGCGTCAGGGATGATAAGCTAAAACATAATTGTACCTCGTGTTTGTAAGATAGTTTCAAGTGTTCCAAAATGTTTTTAATTTTAAGTATATTCTGAGGTCGGAATCGGTTCCTGGCGTAGGTAAATATGGCCTCCATAAATTGTGGAACGTTCTTCTTCCACCTAACGTTATCCCGGCCTTTGTTAGGGTCCGCTTTCCTACTTGCTTTCCTCTACTTTGCGCGATCCTGGGCGTCATATCGTGTGAGCCCGTTCACGCTCATATCTGCTTTCACAACATCGAGCCATTGCTTTTTTGGTCTGCCTTGGAGTAAATTGTGGAACGTTGTTGTTTTGAATAGTTATTGCTAAATTAAAGCTATCATTTTGTGGGTAGGTACCTAATATGCTTGTAGAAATCGAGCTCAATTGATCGTTTTATTAGTTTTATAGCCATTATTGAGAGCCAGACCGCGATTCAGATGTAACAAATTTGTTAAGGTTTTGACACGACCTTCACAATCGTCTTGATCAGGGGACTTTTTTACCTGAGGGCCATATTGCAGTCGATTTTTGCGCCGGGGGAGGGTGTCTGGTTGCTGCTATTAGCAACAGTTCCATTCTCAATGAATGCTGAACCCTCTCACTTTGGGCACTCGCTTTGGGTGTCGGCGGGCCGGATTGGAATGCGTCGCGGGCCGGATTTGGTCTGGATGATTGGCGAATCTCACGCACGACTTTCACTTCATTTCGCATGCACCAATTAACGTGAGCGATCTTCAAGGTCGTATCAAAATAAAAACAAAACCGTAACAATTTCTTAAATCTGAATCGGGCTATAGAACAGTCGTAATATTCAAAAATGTGTAGTGGATATAAATCGTTTAAAATCTATTTAGAGTCGTCATTGTAGTTTTCATTTTAGGACTTTAGGAGAAAATTTCTAAGAAAATATGGTGTATATACATTGTACAATATCAATATCAAATTCTATGAAACAGTTGATGCTTACCTATCTAATGTTAATTGCGTAGTAACATGTAAGTAATTGTATGTTTTGTTTGTAAACGTATGTGGGCGGATGTAAGTGTTTTAAGTAAGAATGTAAATGCTAGTGTGCGAAAACTATGAGCGATGAGTTCACGCCATTACTCGTGATTCATAGTCATAACACTTGACTTTGACATGACCATTCAATAAAAAATATACATAGTAGTTTCGTACATGTATATCAAGTGTTTGTAAATCTATTGTCCCAACAAACTGCGGCGCGCAAAGAAGATTCACGCAGCCGTATTCGAACAATGAGATACGACAAAATGATTTCAAATAAGTGTCAAAATTGACGTTAATTCAAACAAAAACGTCACTTGTTTGACCCTGACTTATCCGATCCAAATCGTTTCAATATCTAGTATTTGACGTATCTCATTGTTCGAATATGGCTGACGGTTCGTGCTCGGTTATTAGTTTCAATTTTGCTTGCAGGCGGCGGCGAGTGTAGGTATAAGTTTAAATAAATAAATATTACATGACATTTTTACACAAATTGACTAAGCCCCACGGCAAGCTCAAGAAGTTTATACCTAAATCTGACTTTTGTGAAGGAGTGAATTCTCTGTACGGTAGTAGGTACTATTAGTTATTCTGTGTTAAAAGTACGTAGCTGAAACAATGCGCCAAAAGTATCCGCCACCCTGGATAACTTCCAAAAAGAGATACATCTCTAAAGTTCTCTAAAGTTTCGACATTAGGGAAATAGCCACAGATTTCGAGTACTAGTACTAACCGTTGCAATAAGAATATATAATATCGTTGTACATAAATACTAAGTATGGCTTACCTACTAGGTATACCGTACATAATTTTTTTTTAATTTGAAACTATCTACTGCTACGTAGTTTGCGTGGTATCGTCTTGGGTCGTCCCATTCGTTTATCGTCAAATTCTTAAATTAGTCCTATGTTGCTTTCGTCACCCATTCTACATTCATCACAATCGTCGGTGGCTTTCAATGTAGAATGCGCGACGAAAGCAGAATAGGACTAATTGAAGAACTTGACGAAAAACGAATGGGACGACCCAAGACGATACCGTTTGCGTTACAAACATCCTATCCTATCTAATCCACCCATGTCAATAATCGTCATTAAATGACGTCACGCGCGCGAATCAAATGTCGCGTGTCCAGCGATGCGCGTCGCAGTGTGGGAAACCGTCTCTCAGCTGTCATTTCAGTGATTGCAGGTTTTAGCGGCGATTAGCGATGACATTGACTTTGGATGCGAAGCGCGCGAACTCGTGGTCACTATATTTATACATACAACGAACGGCTTTATTAACAGGCGTGGTCTGATTTTAATAACAGGTTATGAATTCATTTATATCTGTTGGAAATTGATCTTGTATTTTTTTTTTTTTTTATTATGCATGGCCACAGACTAGCCGAGGCGTAGACGTGGCCTACGATGGAGCGAGCTCGCCCAGAAGGTGCCTGTTCACTCTTGATTTGAAGGTATTTATTGGATTGTAAGCGCCACTAGTGTTTGTTCGATCGCCTCTGAACTGTAATTTTGACGATTTATTTAACCTGCACTATTAAAGTATTTTTTTAAGGCTGAGTAAATTAAATTCTATGCTGGCGTCATTTATAAAAACCATTGTGCCAACCCCATTATTTCGTTGTGCATGTGTGCTACGGGTGCTACGCCGTAGCTCGTATGTTTTCCCGCTACGTAGGAAAAACTGTCCATGGACGCTCACGCATAATTCAGCTTATTACTTGCCGAAATTAATTAAACAGCAGATTTTTCAATATGACCATATATATATATTCACCTCTCAGAGTGAAAAAGTTCTATGAAATCACGCTTAGTATTGAAGCATTCGAATTTCATAATTCATTTATTTTTGATAATGATACTTATTGTTATTACTTGCAGCGCATATCATTTGTTTCTACAATCCCTAATTCCTTTGTAGGTACTAACAGTTTGGCATTATTTTATGTTCGTAAACATATGCCTACGAATAGAAATAGTCATCTTAATATATACACCGTGAAATTTTAGTGGTTGTTTTCCCGCGGCAGGGCGATTTGCTATCGGTAGTACTTTCGAATTATGATAGACAAACTTAGAAATAAACTGTTTTCCAAAAAAAAAAAATTACAAAAAAAAACCTAAACTCGAACAAGCGAAAAACAATAGTAACGCACTAAAACTGCAAGTCGACGACAGTTCCCGATATTGTAAACAGATAAACAAATAAACAAGCACATGTTACTTTTTTAAACTGTGTAACAGGCTAGAGTGCTTTACTGTTTAACAACTGAAATTCAAATTTACTTAGACTGTTCCTTCACGTTTAACAGTTGAAATAAAACCTTTTTTTTAGTTTGATGATTGCCATTACGTTGTGTCAACTTTGGTAAATCGAATAATTACATCCTCTTTGCTTATTAAACTAATGTGATAACAGATCCTGTCAATGTCATCACTGCTATTTCTAGTAAAATGGATCGACATTACGAATATTCTAATTTAGAGTACGTCGCGATGGTGCAGCTGTACGCTAGGGTTAACTACGACTCCCACGCCGCCCGGCGACTTTACGCGGAACCGGACCATTTACAGTCGCTGCGTCTTCGGGGGATTTTAAACCCCCAAGTTCCACACGGACGAATAATTGTCGCCGCAACACAGCGGCTGCTTAACCACGGGCAGCTTCAAACGCCAGCACATGCACAGGGCAGAGGTGATTGTGTATTGAACGTGGCGGATTGCAGTTCGAACAATTATTGCGGTATCGGGAAGTTTAAGTGTTTGTTTAAGTTTTTGATCATTAAAAGCTTGATCTTAACTTGTTATGTTTACTTTTAAGGATCTGCAAACTAACTGCACGTAAAATGTGTGAAGGAAAAATAAATGGAACTACTTTTTAGGTTATTTTGTTTCATTCACTCAAAAGAATTAGGTAGGTACTACTGCAGTGCTACTACTGGTGTTAGGTCACTTTCGAGTTTCGTTCGACATATCTATAAATCTGGCATTTCTTAACATTATTTAAAAAAAAGATTACACATCGACTGTATATCGATAGCAGAATCATTTCGTTGCGGGAAAACAACCACTAAAATTTCACGGTGTATGTACCTATATAGTTAACGATATTCGCAAATGTTAATGTTCTTTTAATAGCTCCGCCCGTAGTCCATTGTTACACAAAATAGGTTTGCTTTTGCTATTGCACGTCCAAAGTCATATGGTTATTATTTTATAATTTCTATGGCGAGTTGAAACAAAACAACGTAAACAGATTTATATCAAAACCCGTAGGCAAGTTTTTTAGTAATCGTAAGTTAAACCGGTTATTTATACCGAGAAATACATAATTTTCACCAGTCAAATTATAGTGCTCCGAATGACCAAAACACATCTTATCATGGCTTTATTACTAAATATATTTATAACCGGTCACTGTACGAAAATTGCTCGACATATTTCACTCTATAACGTCACACGGCAGTTTTAATGGGGTTTAGACTCTTTCTCTAGTTTTTGCTATAGATATGTGATTTGGCTTAACACTTTCGCAACCGGGCAAAAAACGGCGCACTCCCCTAGAAACCGGTCGTCTATATCTGCGTACAAAAGAACCCGCTGGGCGGGTTGTCCGGCATCTGAACTAAAATTACAAGTGCCTACCAGGCGGGTTCTCGGTAGTCAAAGTGAGGGCTGGCAGCCAGACCAAAAAAAAACAAGAATATCACACAATTCTAGGGATTGACAAAGCAAACTATGTTGGCGCCATCTGTAATACTTCGACCGCGAAAGATTCGAAGTTTAAAGCGAGTATACTATAAGCGAAGTCGCTAATAGAGTCATATTATTGAAGCTTAAATAAGTACCCAAGTTATTGTTTCTCTTGAAAATCATATTATTATATGAAACAGCTGATCCTTATAATTTGAGTTGCATTTAAACGGCCATGTGCGGCCATTATTGTATGTAATAGCAGCACACGTGCGCAAGATTATCTGCATGATGATCTGTCATCGTCTGCATTACTCATGACAACTCTTTCATACAAAGCGGTAAGAGCGTGCGACTTTCAATCCGGAGCTCGCGGGTTCAAACCCCGGCTCGTACCAATGACTTTCGGAACTTATGTGCGAAATATCATTTGATATTTAGGTACCAGTCGCTTTTAAAGAGAAGAAAAACATCGTGAGGAAACCGCGGTCTAATCCCAATAACGCCTAGTTGGGATTCTGACGAACGCCAGATGGCAGTCTCTTTCGTAAAAACAAAAACTATAATGCGCAATTTTTGGGATTAGTTGTCAAGCGGAATCCAGGCTCCCATGAGCCGTGGCAAAATGCCGGGATAACACGAGGAAGAATAGTTGTTTGTACAGCCATCAGATATATCTGAGCGGCTGAAGTGCTCAAGAATAGCTGAACAAGTAAACACGCACTCTAAGGCCTTGACAACAGAGGCAGTTCAGATAACAGTGAGCATCATGGCCGCACCGATATATCTGAATAGACTTGGGATAACTATATGTCATTCATGATTTGGGTAGGTCGTAAATCACTTTGGGCAAGTTTACTAAGGGTTAACCAGCAACTTAGTCGGAATCAAGAGTAAGTACATTTTAACCCTGTATAAACGGTTATCTCCGAGAGTTGGCTAAGCTAACCCTGGAATGCGCAAGTGACCCTTAGTGGCAACAAAGGTGGTTATTTAGTGGCTACTAGTAGACTGCTACCACGAAAATCGAATTTCGAAAACCGTCCATCTCCATCGCTCTATCTACTCTATTTGAGTAATAAAAAGACGCAGAAAGCGACTTTTAGAATCTCGATGTCCGCGATTATGATATAAGAGTACCTATACCCATCTCATCATTGCATGTTACTATATGTATACCTACCGCTTAACAAGCCTGCATCACGGCAGATATGTCATTGTATCAATTGCAGCAATTATAAATGATGCTCGTGTATTACTTAATCGCTCGTAGGACCACCCACTTTCTTTGTTTGTGTGCAGTTAAAACGTTATACCGTGATATTATTCTCGAACGAGCTATACAGAGCGCGGTACAACCCTTGTTCTATAACTAGATAATTATTGTGTAACCAGCATACCGTGATATTATTTACCTACGTGACTGTATATCCTCCGCCCCTAGTCTCGGTATTCGGGGACCTGATTTCAAGGATGTTTATCGGTACCTCCTATCCTTTTTCGCTACCTCCTAAGGCTCATACGATCCTACGCATAGTACATAGTAGGTACACAATTTCATTTAAAACCATTTGCAATTGAAATTGAAGTAGAAAATTGCAAAATTTCGTGAAAAGACATAGAATAACGATGCCATGATGAACTATCCTAAAAACGATTAAGATACCTATCCTAAAAACAGCACGATATTGTGCCAATGCCAAGTCACCATTAGATTTCAACTTCAGAGTGGGTTTATCAAAAAGAAAAGTCCCGTAACGAAATACCGATTAATCGCGATTGCTAAATTCGCTTGACTGTTTGATTTTACGTGCGTGAATAATATACAGTATAGTTTGCGTGTGGGCCAAGTTCACCATCAGGGGCAAGAGCTCTGAGGGCCTACCGCGAACCACGTTCGACGTGTTGCCTCTCTGTCGCACTTGTAAATTCGTAGGTAAGTGTGACAGGGAGGCAACATGTCGAACGTGGTTCGCGGTAAGCCCTCTGAGAGCCTGCCGCGAACCACGTTCGGCGTGTTGCCTCCCTGTGACACTTACGTATGAATTTACAAGTGCCGCAGAGAGGCAACACGTCGAACGTGGTTCGCGGTAGGTCCTCTCTAGTCTCTGCTTACACGGAAACGGCACTTTGTAAGTTAAGAGCTTCGATGTTCTAACCCATACGACTGGTGAAGTACAATTTTGATGCCTCAAATAAAAGATGGAAGTGCATTTAACCCTTAACCTCTAAGGGCCACTTGCACCATCCCCTTAACCCGGGGTTAAGCGGTTCCACCGTTAACCCGGTGTCAAATTGTACTGGTAACCATGATAATTCCAGGTTTAACCGGTTAACCCCGAGTCAGGAGAATGGCGCAAGTGGCCCTATAGTAGTCTCAACTCAAACTGGTTACTGACGTCATAAATCTATCACCTTTTTACATTTGTTAAGACCACGCAAGAGTGAAAGAGTTAGCTAGTATTATAAGATTTATAGCCAGTTGGTATAGCAACGAGTAGGTATTAGGTACTTATTAGCGGTAAATAGCAGTTGTAAACATGTGTTGCGTGACTAAAGTGGTATTTTAATCGCATTTCTCCGTCTTGTATGGTTAACAAACAACAAACCAATTCGACGGCATAGATAATCGATCCTTAAATTGATTATGAGTTAGATATGGGTACAAATTAAATACTAAATGGAATATGACTTTAAGTAAATTCTTCATAATTTTCATAAATACTCTGAGAACAAACTAAACCACTTTCTATGAAATTAATTTAGTTTGTTCTCAGAGTTTATTGATTTTTTCTTTCGTATAGGTAAGGTATGACATTAATTTCGGTATAATTTCATAAATATATATGTATATTAAACAGATGTAAAAGGTACTTATAGATCGGTAGGTATATTGGAAATTATACAACGGTAAATTTTCTACAATCAATCAATGTCTGTTAAATGAAAAGAAAACAAACTCTTTAGAAAATAAAACCTTGTTTAAGAAAGTGGGAATTAAGCGATGAAAATGGAACAAGTTTTTAGGTTTTTAAATAAAATACAAATTAACAAAAAAAACATGGAAAAATTATAGCCTGGATAGTTACGCCAGAAACAAATTTTACAACATTTTCAGCAAACCTATTATGGATCGCTTTATCCACATTTATACTGCTTTATCCACGTGATAAAACAACTGTCACTTTTTAACACTGCGGGATAGAAAGAGACGGACACCGTTTTATCACGCTGTCACGTAGACAAATACGACCGTCATATCCGTACAGATTCTGACAGCTGATTTTCATAGGGCAATCAGCCTCAATTATAATACGGTCTTAAATTCCATTACTTACAAAATAAGTGCTAAAGCTGGGGCCGGAATCGAACCAATTCCAGTCGGGCACTGAAGGCATTGGTCACTTTATTCACCGATTTCCAAATCTCAAAAGGTTATCCTTTCGTACATCATGTTCGAAGTTGTATTTACCTATTCAGAGTGCCGATTTCCATTCACGAGCAACAAAAAAATTCTATCACAGAATGACGAGGAGCCGAGGTTTAAAATAATTGCCTGTTGTAATTGGAATCACGTTGCTCTTGTTAGCTTCGCACCGACTCCGACCGTTAAAAATGGTAGCTTGTGAAAATATTTGTTTTATTAAATCAATAAGAAAAACAATCTGGTTTACTGCCTTGTTATATTTTACACCTGATAAATCAATAATGATGTGCAGAAAGAGCTTTAACTTCTTCAAGATGTCGTTTCCTTATAGAGAAATCAATAAAAACATGATACAAAAAAACATTCTGAGAAAACATTGATATTGATCAAGATGAGAATTCTAGTATTGATTCCAATGGTTTATGGTTACGCAAAAAAGAACCTATCGGACTAGGTACTTACCCACTCTAAATAAGGACGTGAAAACCCACATCACAACACAAAGGTTTTTTTTTCTAATAAGTAGTATTGTGTACCCACGGGGTACCTATTTCTCACTTTTACTACACTAATAGTTTTGGTATGACTTTGAAAACTTTAATTGCAATCAAAAAAATATTGTTTGGTACTTTTATAAATGTTATAATGGCTCGTTAGATATAAACATCTTGCAAATTAGATTTTTGTTTTGCTTACTTTTACTCTGTGCTTTTAATACTCTACTTGCGAACAACGGCATTTATTTGTAATGAGCAATGTAATTTATTTTGTTTCTTAAATCGATACTAGTAAATATATCCACCTAGGCACCTAGTACCCACAACACCAGCCTTGTTGAGTTTAGATAGGTAAGTCTGGTTTAAAAATAAAAATACTGTGAATTGTGTTAATTAAGTTAATTTGTTGAGTTCATACCATAACATTTATTCCTTTAGCTAGGTAGGTAATTTAAATGTGACTACATACGAGTTAAGTATACAAATTCAGATTTATTTTAAAATACTACATTATAATTTGTATTGACTAGTGTTTAAAAAAATATAAGTAGGTACGTTTAATAGGAATGTATTACATTATAAGATTTATAAGTGACGATCAGATAAAGATTCTGCTACCTAGGGTAATTGTGTCTGTTTGCCGTCCAGTGCCTGTTTCCGTCCACTTGGCGGAGTTGCTACAAAGAATTGCGGAAAATTTGAATAGAAACAAGCCTTCTCACACATGTTTGGATTTGTTGCAATCCATAATGTCTAAGCAATATTTTTACCAAAATAAAAGTGTTATTTGACAAATAGCGGCTTAAATAAAAATTATGTAAGTGGCGGCATTGCACCCAAAGCCTGAAAACGTCATTTTGCAAGAAAAAGAAAGTGTTGGCGGCAAATGTTCACGGTAAGTTTATTAATTAATTTAGCTAGTTTAAGTTACGTTATTGGCCCATACTGCAACTTAAAAGTATAATAAACGCAATTTTAAGTGTTTTTTATAGTTTTTTCATAATAATCTTTGATAAATTTAGTGGACGAATACTGACATACTAATTTTGAAAAATATTTAGTTTCCGACCACACGGACGGTAACTGGAACAGCTAGGTGAGTATTTGTTATGGTCGTTTTACTTCAAAAGACTTATAAACTACTATATATTTTCTCTTAAAATGATGTTTCTTGCTTATAAGATTATACATTTTAGTTTTCGTCCACGATTTTGTCACTGTTGCTTGATTAAAATCATATTTAAAATACGTGGTCGAAAACTAAAAATAGCTTTAAATATTGTTTCAGTTTCCGTCCATGTACTATGAGTGGTGTAGACGAGATTTATTATTACATGATTACAGAGGGCGAAAATAGCAATTCGTGGATGAGTTTCGATTTTGTTCGACGAAATGAAAGAATTGAACTGAGTCCGACAATGAGACGATTCCACGAATTGCTATTCCCACTGGAGCATAGTGCTTTGCTCCAAATATGCGAGGAAATAAGTTTAAATAGGCAATTAATTATTTAAGCATCAAGCATTACTCGAATCTTAATATAAAAAATGTCAAATACCTACGATTTTCCCTCCTTAATATTAAAAAAAAAATAAAGCAATTTTAAGAACGCGTATCCAGACTAGTCAATTTTTTGCCAATCTGATTAAATTGCCCGATCGAATCAGGACGTGCGGACGCAAACGACAATTTGGCTCGCCGAATTCAACCGCCGATAATGCCCGATATTATCGATAAAATGAGATGCAAGAATACTATATAATTTGTGACGCCAGTATTTTCGTTCTGGGGTATTTTTTCAATTTAGAGGGCTCTAATATTACCATAAATCTAAAATTGGTGATTAAATTGGAGATTGACGCCAATTTCATTTCATCCCGTCTGGATACCGCTTGTTTCGCAAACCAGTTAACCTTAAGCCCGCTCCACACTCGTGCGCGAATCGCGGCGCGAAGCCGCGAACGCAAGCGTGGAGTCGAGATCACAGATCTGCGAAATCGACTCCACACTCGCATTCGTGGCTCCGCACCGCAACTCGCGCACGAGTGTGGAGCGGGCTTTAAAATAATTGAAATGTCTATGATTATTAAGCAGTATTTACACGATGTTACAAAATAGTCCTGCAAGAACGAGACATATAATTGTCTCCCTACCTCGCTCTATATCCTACAGCATGAACTGATAGCTGTACCAGGCCGTGTGGATGCTGGTTTAATAAGTATCTGTTTTTCGCTCTCACTTAAGCCCCGCATTCACACTCCTACCTTGTAGGCCGCCTCGTAGGCCGCCTCGTTGGGTAGGATTGTGTATGGGGGTTGCAGACTACGAGCCGTCCTACCGTTTAGCCGTTTGTAGGACGGTAGGAGTGTGAATGTGTGGCTTTATAAAACTGCGTCCTTAAAAGCCATCTCTTTCTCGCTCTCACTCATGGGTGCGGTTGTCTGTTACACGGCTTTAATGGACATACATACGGCGGATCACCTTACACACGATCGAACATGCGCCGGACCGCAAAGTCGCGGTCCGGGCGTCTGTAAGGCCAAGCGCGTACCACGAGTTTAATTTTTGCGACACGATTTTAAGCCCCCTACAGACTATGCGCGTTCTCGTACTCGCGTTCGCGGCTTCGCGCCGCGATTCGCGCACGAATGTGGAGGAGGCTTTACAATCACGCTGTAATTTATCGCAGAAAATTCACTGCGCGCACTGCGATGAAAAGTCGACGATTTGTTCATTCTCGACATGGATTTCGTACCAGTCGCTTGTCGTGAAACAATATGCAATCGCTGTATGACTTTGAGTATTTATACCACAAAGGTGATCTCCTTCTATTTCTATAATTAAACGGTCAACATCTAGCGTCTCATCTTGTGACTCCATTGGAGAAGCAGGTTCCGATATGTTGACTCTTGGAGAGCGAAATGCCGACTGAGGTCCGGGTGCGATTTTATTATCGCAGTGCGCGCGGGGCCATACAACTCCGTATGCTGCAATTCACTTTGTGACAATCGCGTCGCGAGCAGTCGCGGAAAAATGTGACAAATCACAATTTTAAAATCGCTGCGATTTTTTTGTCGCATATGCGCGCACTGCCGTTTATATGACATACGTTACATTTCTGCGACTAAATTATCGCGCGACAAAAAGTCGTGGTGCGCGCTTGGCCTAATATTTTACATATTATTTATCATAGATTCTTTATAAGGCACCATCATACACGACACGAGCTGTTTTTCTAAAGAATTTCAGTGCCTAAATCTCTATGGGCAATTAATTAATTCAGAATGAACTCCCTCACGACTATGACCATACATAGAGATCTTTTCCTACAAAAAAATAAATTATTGAATGACCATGTATATTCAGACTCTGAATTTCTCAAATAATAATACAGTGAAACCTGGATAAGTGAAATCTCAAGGGACGAGCAAATTTGTCTCACTTAAAGAGGTTTTCCACTTACACAGGCTCCCAGTTAGCCAGGTACAAATAAATTTATGTCTCATTTACAGAGGGTTCCATTAATAGAGGTGAGAATAGAGTATATTTCAGTTATAGAGGTGGTTAATAAGGTATTTAGTAATTATCTTTAAAAATAAATAAGGTAAAATAATCCTTGTCCCTAAATATTTTTTAAGTCTGTTGAAATATTTCTTTGAATTTATTTTGAATGATTCTCCAAAGGATAGATAGTTGAAAATTAAATTAAATTTGATACGGACTTCATTGCGTATTAGAAATTTAATAAATAATAAATGAAATTTTTTTTCGTGTTACTTGTCAAAATTTCAGCTTTCGTTTCGATAGTTTTAACTACTTACATAAATTAACTAACTAAATCAAACTTGAAGTTGTTTAGACACAATTAGGCAAATGCGGAATTTATGGATAGACTAAGAGTTAGTAAGAATACGGAAATTGTTAATGAAGTCCAAGTAAGAGAGGTCATAGATTGACGTTATCTCAGATACAGAAGTCAATTCCCTATAAAATTCTAAAAAACAATTAGGAAAATGTAATCTTATAAATATAGTCTCAGTAAAAGAGGTAAAATACACTCTCTGTCTCAATTATAGAGGTCAATGTGACTATAAAATCACGACAACAAATAGAGGTTCGTTTTTTCTCAGTAACAGAGGTAATTCAGTGCTAAAGTGTCGGGACCGCACCATGAGTCCCAGCTATAGAGGTTTCTCACTTATCCAGGTCCCACTTAACCAGGTTTCACTGTATAATATAAATAATATTATCTAAAGTTGATAAATAGATTGTATTAGATTGTTAGTAATTTAAGAAAAACAAGTTAAATATCTGTTATTAATAAAATAAAAGTGGGTAGGTATTATAATTATAACTGGTGTTTATCTTAATAATGCATCTGCATTAGTTTTTCCTATACATAAATTAACACAAGAAAACAAATAACTATCATATATTTAAGTGGGTATTTCATGATAAATTTTATTGTCCAGCTACTCTGGCAGCTCCGATAAGTTGATGAAAACTAACGCAATGACCCTAGCTATATACAACAAAACTAAGCCAGTACTAGTAACGTACATAGCTTAAAAATAAATGAATCCTTATTATATTGATATTATATATTATAAATGCGAATGTAACACTGTTTGTCGGTCTACTGAGGAAGGAAATATATATAAATATTTATCACGAAAATAACCATTCTACACGGTCGAAGTCGCGGGCAGAAGCTAGTAACTAACTAAGAATTATCTATATAACATAAAAACAAAAAAATAAAGATAGGTATAATTGATTTTCAATGCAATAATGCACCCTACAGTACTTTTTCATACAGTGGACGAAAACTGACTCATATGTGGACGAAAAGTAGCTCACAGGCGGACGGAAACTGAAATAACCCTACTTTTTCAAAATATATTTTTTATAAAATAAACCGTAAATATTATTTAAGGTCACGTAATATTAACCTAAAATAGACAATATGAGCAATACAAACAAATATAGCACATTTAAGTAAGACTACTTAAATATTTATTTTTTTGCATTTCAAAGTAGGCATCTCCTATAATTGGACGGTATCTGACACAATTACCCTACATGACCTAAAAATAACAGTAAAAAAATTTGCAAGCAATTGCGTAAAAAAATTTTTTATGTAAGTATACTATAATTTTATATCATTTATATTCCATCGATTTGATATTTACTTACTTAAAAAACTAAGTGTAATCCGATAAAAAAAAAATACACACCAAATTCATTTCGTGATCACCACCTTTTCCAGTTTATAATTCTCACAAAAAATTGTTTATTATATTCACTTTTCATTCACACACCACAGAACACCAAAGACAATTACGCTTTCCCGCGCTTTTCGCGGAAGATCTGACATTTCGGCACAAGCTCGCGCTACGGAAGGAAAATGGCGACTGCCGCGAGATTGCGGCTACGGCGCGCTTTAGCCGTTATAAACAAATCGTACTTTGAGATTAGCTAGCTTTGCTAGCAGCATCGATACGTCATCAGGAATACCCGATGTTATTACCAAAGTCCAAATCTATTCGGCAACAAAAACTATGGTCAAAGTTCGGGCCTGTTAACGATTTCTGGTGTGCATAAAACGCATATATGCAAGGTCTAGCAATAAAAACTAAGGTCAAAGTCCACGTCTGTTAATTGTATAATACTTACCTAACAATTTTTTGTCTCGCAATTCGCAAACCGCATGCTACTAAATAAATTTCAAGGTGCAAAAGTCTAGCAACAAAAACTTTCGTCAAAGTTCAGCTCACGTAATTGCCAAAAATGTTCAATCAAACAGAACATGCATTTTTGCATTTGGACTATTTTTTTACATTTATTTAAATAAAATATCGATGTGCTGACATTTGGTGAAATCTCTTCTTCTTCTCCCTGGCGTTATCCCGGCATTTTTGCCACGGCTCATGGGAGCCTGGGGTCCGCTTGACATTTGGTGAAGTAGGTAATAATCTAATAATTACTCTTGATCGGGCCCGTTGGCAGGTGTGGATCTAATCGGCTCGAGCAGACAGATTTTAAATTTTATGACGCATTCCTGAGGATAAGGAGTTGCTAAGCTCAAATTAAGTAGACATTTTTTTTTCAAAAATGTGTTTGTGTGTCAAATATTTATATTTCGTAAAACGGAAAACGACTTTACTCGGACCCGTTGGCCATGTCCATATGGATTAATAAGCCACGACAGTCACGACAAGAACAAGAATATATCGAACCCATCGAACAACAACTTCTTAGAAAAAAAAGTACCTATTCAATAATAACTTCGTAGTCCTAGATGACCACAAAGGTTAACCGGTACTTAGGTAGCTTATTATAAGAACAAGTAAACCACAAATCTCTGAACAATAGATCGTTGAAGATGTGTTGAAGTGTCCCCGTATTGTTGTCCGCTTTCCGTTCAATAATAAAAATAAATTCTATTATGATTACTTCATTTATTCCTTCGGATTTACAGGAAAAATAGGTGATAACAGTCAAATGTTAATCATTACCTACTTGTAAATGGGTACGTAACTAGTTAAATTGCTGGCATTTATAGTATTGTTTATTATATTGAAAAACTTGAAAATTGTCTTTATCGCCTAGTCGCCTAGCTAACGTATTAAAATATGTGTACCTACTCTTTTTATTTTTACCCGACTGCGCGACGCAAAGGAGGGTAATGTGTTTATCAGCCTATATATGTATGTATGTATGTATGTATGTATGTATGTATGTATGTATGTTTGTTCCTATGTGGCACTCCAGAGACCAAACGCGTGAACCGATTTTGATAATTCTTACGTCAATCGAACCGTCTTACTCTTGCGTGTCATGCGTGTGTCACTAAAGACATGACAGTAATCAAAATTCAATATGGCGACAACCAGACGCCAGAACCAAAATTGAAAAAAAAAAAGTTAACGAAATATGTCGAGTGGGGTATCACTGAATAGGTATTTAAAAATCAGTTATAGGTTTCTTTTACAGTTTTTCATTTAGAGTGACCATTTAAAATCTATAACGTTATAAAGTTATAGTAATTCTGTTCAGTATTAATACTGCACTGCGCGACGCACAGGAGGCCAATGTGACTATGTGACTACTGACTATCCTATAATATAAATAAAAATATTATAATGAAGCCTATATGTACGTACGTATTTATTTAAGTATAAGTACTAGCTGTGCCCGCAGCTCCGCCCGCGTGGAATTCGGTCTGTGTCAGTAAGCGACTTATTTCTAAGCCTAATTTCTCTCCCTCTCCCCTGAAAGCGGAACTTGAAGTAAAGTTGACAGATGGATATGCTAGAGGACTGTAGTCCAGATAAAATATTTTACAATTAGGTACCACTGAAAAAACTACACTCCAAAATCAATAGTTTTTTTCGCCCTTATTCAAATTTTACACGTGATTTAAACTACAGAGTAGTAGATGTACCTATATCGGAGGATACAGTAAGGTATACGCGCGCGAGCGAAAGCGAAGCGGCCTGCCTGGCTAGAGCGCCACCCACTCACCGTGGTCTTCTTCAGGATCTTCCTGAGGAAGATCACGTGCCCATTGTAACCTCAATGCGTTGCGAGACTTTCGCGAATGATTCGATTTTTTTCGGGAAGGCATGGTAATGCGTATAAAATGCGAGTCCCAAATCGTTTCACTCCGCAAACGACCAGTGCCAGATTAAGATATTTGATGCCCTAAGCATTTCTAGACCATGGTGCCCCCTCTCCCTAGGGTCATCGAGATTACATTGAATTTTTTTGGTAATTTGAGTGACGTTCATTGCCGCATTACAGCTGAGAATGGAAATCAGTCACATAATTTTATCACGAAAATTGACAGTGCTGCAGCAGTAACGTTACAACAGAGTAAAGCTGCTGCAGTCGCCACCCGAATGTCACCTTTATTATATGTTATAATGTAATTGAAAATTTTTCGATATATATATAAAACGCAATTTGATAGACAGTTGTACATTTTTACTTTTAGTCCCAACCAGGCGCGAATCCAGGACTTCATACAGAGAAGGGATGGGACAGTTTTCTATCAGCCTAGCTTCGCATGGGGCTCGATATTTAAGGGTCTCGAGGTTGTTTTCATATAGAAAAGATGCAAGAAAGCAGAGCTTGGAATTGACCAAGTTAAGTGAATGTGAAGTCTGAGCAAGGCAGAAGGCCCAGCTGCGAAAGAAGAAAGCTTGGATTTGGATCCACGCCCAAGTGTAATTAAGGCAGAGCGTGTTGATATGTGTTTATTTTACCACTACGTAAAACTCATTTTTAGTTTTCTTGATTACTTAATTTTTCCTCAGTTCCCCAAAAGATGGCACTGTGCAATGAGGAGCAATTAATTTACTGTCGTTTAATTTTGTTGTATTATTAATTTATTAAATCAACATATTTATTCAATTATTTTTGTTGATATCCGTAACCCCTCTTCTAAACATAGAGTTAATTTGGCAAAATTTTTCCTCGGTGGCTTATTCATGTCACAACGTATTAAATTCAGCGCCATCTGTTAGTTTACCAGGGTACTCAATAGTGGTAGCACATATTTGAAAAAAGTTTGCCCCTCCTTCCTAACTAGCGCCATAAGATTCAGGGGCAAACTTAAGTCAATCGATTTTTGTGGCTACCCCCCCTTTTAGGGGTTGAATTTTTATAGCCTATAACCTGGCCGGGAATTTTCTCGACAGATTAGTAAAGTTTTCATCAAAATCCGTTCAGCCGTTTTCACGTGATGCGCGTTCAAATAAACAGACAAACAGACAAAAATTCTAAAAACTTTTGGAACGTGTTCTGTTATCGATTCTAAGTATCCCCAGCCAACTTTATTTCAAATATCTTCCATGTACAGACTTTCGACCGTCTTCAGCTTTATTATATGTATATAGGATATAGATGTACAGACTTTCGACCGTCTTCAGCTTATTTATATGTATATAGATATATAGATAGATAGAAGAAGATGTATGTATGCAAGTATAAAAAGTTGACACTTGACATACTATATGTCAAGTGGTGTCATATCGTTATGTAAGTACCTATTTATTAAATTATATTTTTTACGTTTCCCTTATCATTAAATTTGATTAGAATAGGTACCTAAGATAATACTAACTAAAAAGTGTTAAATAAAAAAAGATAATTTAGAAAATAAAAAAACCCGACTGCAAAAAGCTATCTTTACAATATAATAAAAAAACTGAAAAGAAAAAAACAAGTTCAGTAGTCGAGAACATTGAATCAGTTTCATGATTAACATTTCGTATGTCAATTTGGACCTTGGAGTTTAAAAATAAAGTCCAAATCGCTTGTGACGGATCCGGAACGAGGCATACAAATCGTTATGGCACAGATAAAACAAACTATACATTCTTATACGAAACAGCAACTTTAACAGTCGGGACCCATTATTGTCAACATTAGTGCCGCAGCCTAGACTTTTAATGGGTCCCGACTGTTGAAGTTGCTGTTTCGTATAAGAATGTATAGTTTGTTTTATCTGTGTCATAACGATTTGTATGCCTCGTTCCGGATCCGTCACAAGCGATTTGGACATTATTTTTAAACTCCAAGGTCCAAATTGACATACGAAATGTTAATCATGAAACTGATTCAATGTTCTCGACTACTGAACTTGTTTTTTTCTTTTCAGTTTTTTTATTATATTCTAAAGATAGCTTTTTGCAGTCGGGTTTTTTTGTTTTCTAAATTATCTTTTTTGTTACTTAAAAGCTTTGAAAGTCATTTTACAGTACATATAGTGCTACTTTACTGCCCTAAGGCGGGATTAAAGAGAATACGTGCCTATGTCAAAAAATTGAAGGGCCATGTGTACTACAACGTTTTACGTTGTACAATACACGTGCGAAAAGGTAGGTCGCAACTCGTGTCAATTTAAAACACTCCCTTCGGTCGTCTTGCAATTTATCGCCATTCGTTGCGACTACTTTTCCCACTTATATCGTAATAATGTACCTATTATACCTACCTACTATTTCCAGACCTATTTAAATGCATGTTGTGTCACCAATGTGTGTAAATTTTTTTTTTGTGTTATTTAATTGATTTCTTCAAAAATTTTAACTTAACTTTTCAGGTTGGGTTAAATTGAAATAATTGCACTAGATTAATTAAACATATAATTGATACGAATTATTTGTAGTACATTTCTAAAAAAAATATACCTAAGTTACAGCATGTGGAAGGATTTCTACGTCTAAGTAAGTAGATTACGAGTAAATAAGAGTGACAATGGCAACTTACGGAAGACTGGTGACATTTTTATGTCATAATTGCGTAATAGGACGATTGTTCACAACAATAATTATTTAATTAGACGCAAAGACAAACAAACAAAATTACTTCAATTGGTATGTATGTACTTAATGAATGTAGTGATATATAATATATAATATGTAATGATATATCCTACATTACACGAAACTCGTAACCGAACGGACCCTAAGAAGGCTGTAAAATACAGACCAAAAATAAAACGACATTATACCTAACATTGTTCTGATTATTGTTTAACCCAATTAAAAATTTTTGTATTCTAATTTATTGCCAAAGCCGTTAACGTTTAAGAAATTGTTATTTATTAAACACTTACACACTTTACTTAATTCAGTCGTCCTAACTGGCATATATCCTAACTAGGATCTTAAAAACGATTTTTCTAGATGCTTTCTAATTAGTGTAGGTAGTCCTTGGAGGATATAACCAAATGGAGACGCCTTGTTTGTAGGTACCCTTACGATTTAGAATTCATAATTAAGTAAGATATTATGTGAAGCGCGTAGGTATACCTATAAGATCAGTATACAATATACACTGTATACAGGGTGATTCATGAGACGTGAGCAGGACTAATCCTGCACACTCAGTAACTGATAATTGATCGATCACCGTCGTATTTAGGTGAAACAACTACACTTTTTCCTATTTTTTTACTTTTTGGTGAGGACAAATTTAATTCCCTACAATCATGGTCACCCTACAAGACCTAATTAATAAACATAAAACCTCTTTTACGAAGAAAATAAAATGTCAAACCTGAGTGAGATACGAGTTTTCAAAAGTAACCAGACCGTGATGACAGTGATGACATTCAATTTGACACAGAATATCGATAGTTTAGTATTCTAATGTTAGGGTGACCATCCATGTCGTAAATAAATTAATAACTTTTTTTTTCACCACGACTAGAAAATTAACGTTATCCTCACTAATACTGATAGGAAACAGTTGCTTATAATTTACGAAATGCGCAGTGTTAGTCCTGCTTACGTCTCCTGAATCATCCTGTATATACCGTCTGATTTCAGTTACAGAACGTATTACAAGAGTGGTAAATTAACTATTTATAAATCAAGGTGATGTGAATTTTCAGGGTTAGTGTTAAGAGCGCTCTTACAAGAAAAGTCGAAATAATGCAAAATTGATGATACTAGTCGACGAAATTCAGGACTTTGTGCTCATTATTAAAAACAATGAGTACTTGTTCCAGTAAAAAAATCTTCTTATCTTTTTAAATATCGTTGTAAATATTAGAAAAAGGACTTATTAAATTAGTAATGAATTTTTTTCTGATGGTCGTTTCCGAAAAACCGCGTCAAGCACTGAACGGCAAGCTCTTATTTGGAAATGTTGAGAAGTTTACTCTGCTAAACCTGGCTATTTTGTATTACTAATACCCTGTACTTTAGGCATATCAAACGATATTTTTCCTACATACCTTTGATAAAGAGAAAATCAAAGTAAAACGAACTCAATTTTCTCTCCGAAACAAGTGTCAATTTCTACGAAAATCTAATTAATATCGAAGTCATTTTCATACTCAAGCAATCTGCAACGTTTTCTTATACTGTTGGTATACATTAGTGTTTATGAAATTCTACTATAATTTTTTGGCAATTTTTTGAAAACTACTCTATATTACCGATGACGCGCGCTCGCCAGCTCAGTGCCGCGGCAGAGCTTGTACAGGCAGGACGTGTGTCGGTCGGCTCCGCACATTTTCAACGGCGACGACGAGGTTTTTTATCGTCGTGTGCGGCGGGCGCCGTGTAAAACGCTATACTGTGTGCGTGTAAACCGCAACGAGAGACTTTGATCCTAGCACTGTTTTTATAGTATTATAATTTATAATGGTACAATTTAATAAACTACCGGACAGGATTAAAAATATTTGAAACGACCTGACATTCTATATGTATTTATTTGACTCAAGATAGTACTCAGGGTCTGATGATGGAGCCGGAAGGTGGTCACCGGTACCAATCAACCATGTAACTAAACCACTTCGTGTTTGGGCACGTTTGATTCGGCTCAACAAGATCTTTGACTTAAGATAGTACTCAGGGTCTGATGATGGAGCCGGAAGGTGGTCACCAGTACCAGTCAACCATGCAACTAAACCACTTCGTGTTTGGGCTCGTTTGATTCGTCTCAACAAGATCTTTGACACAAGATAGTACTCAGGGTCTGATGATGGAGCCGGAAGGTGGTCACCGGTACCAATCAACCATGCAACTAAACCACTTCGTGTTTAGGCTCGTTTTATTCGTCTTAACAAGATCTTTGACACAAAATAGTACTCAGGGTCAAATGATGGAGCCGGAAGGTGGTCACCGGTACTAATCAACCATGCAACTAAACCATTTCGTGTTTGGGCTCGTTTGATTCGTCTCAACAAGATCTTTGACACAAGATAGTACTCAGGGTCTGATGATGGAGCCGGAAGGTGGTCACCGGTACCAATCAACCATGCAACTAAACCACTTCGTGTTTAGGCTCGTTTTATTCGTCTTAACAAGATCTTTGACACAAAATAGTACTCAGGGTCTGATGATGGAGCCGAAAGGTGGTCACCGGTACCAATCAACCATGCAACTAAACCACTTCGTGTTTGGGCTCGTTTGATTCGGCTCAACAAGATCTTTGACTTAAGATAGTACTCAGGGTCTGATGATGGAGCCGGAAGGTGGTCACCAGTACCAATCAACCATGCAACTAAACCACTTCGTGTTTAGGCTCGTTTTATTCGTCTCAACAAGATCTTTGACACAAGATAGTACTCAGGGTGTGATGATGGAGCCGGAATGTGGTCACCGGTACTAATCAACCATGCAACTAGTCCATGATTAGTCTCAACAAGATCTTTGACACTGAAGATACACAAGGTTTGATTATGGAGCTGAAAGGTGGCCACGGGTACCAGTCTATCATGTAACTGAACCACTTCGTGTTTAGGCACGTTTTATTCATCTCAACAAGATCTTTGACACAAGATAGTACTCAGGATCTGATGATGGAGCTCGAAGGTGGCGACGGGTACCTGTCTATCATGCAGTGTTGGCATCAATCTGAACTAAATCAATCCGGATTGATCAATCGAATTGACGCGTCAATCCGAATTGACCAATCCGAATTGATCAATTCGAATTGATTTAATTCTGATTGACGAGTCAATCCGATTGAATCAATTGGAATTAACGCATCAATCCTCAATTCGGATTAAATCAATTCTCAATCTAGATTAACCCCTTCCCCTTCCCTAAGATAAGAAAGGGTCCCTTTCCCTTCCCTAAGATTAGTTTTCAAAGGTGTCCTTTTTAGGGACTTACTTACTGGACTTAAAGTCGATATCTGAGGTTCCCAGAGGTTCGAAAACGTGTTCCTGATGTCAGTATTGACTGATGTCCCTTTTAGGGACATTTTTCGAAATTGGCCAATTACGTTCATATTCGTAATCGATGTCGACCATAGGTCCCGAAAAATTTTTCTGACGTCAGTATTGAAGGATGTCCCTTCCATTTCGGGACATTTTTTTAAATTGATCGTTGGCACTTTAAAATGATATCTGAGATTTCCAAAGCTTCCGTAACATGTTTCCGACGGCAATAAAGACGGAGTTTCCTTTTTTTTCTGGACATTTCGTCCAATTAACCGATTGCGTTCAAAATCGATATCTGAGGTGCCCAAAAGTTTCGAAACATGTTTCTGACGGCAATACCGAAAAATGACCTCTTTTCAGCAGGGTGGCGTAATGCAGGTAGTAAAGTAAGTACGCGGCTAAAGTGTAGAATCTAAATATTGCCGTTGAAACCATATTTTGCACCTCAGATATCGATTTTGAATGCAATCAGTCACTTTCAAAGAATGTCACTAAAATGTCCCAAAACAGGACACCTTTCAATATTGCAGTTGAAAAAATGTTTAGAAACCTCTGT